>NW_025746191.1:48067-83067 GCF_021184085.1 Oncorhynchus gorbuscha | reverse complement strand
CGGTCTCCCATCCAAGTACTAACCAGGCCCGAACCTGCTTAGCTTCCGAGATCAGACGAGATCAGGCGTACTCAGGCCGGTGTGGTCGTAAGCGAGAAACTATCTCTTGGTGCACTATATAAAGTCAAAGTGGGTGTGATTAACAGCTGTTGCATTTTCACCATGTCGATAAGCATCTTTGTGTCACTCAAAAAGTGCAAGAACTTGCATATAATGTAGCCATAATTTGTAGCACAGATTGTTGGATGAAATACAAACTAACCTTATTTCAAAGCGACGGCACATATTTCAGCCTTGTGGGAAGAAACGGACAAAGGGTTGACAAAAGCTTACAGCACCTGGTATTCCCAGGCGGTCTCCCATCCAAGTACTAACCAGGCCCGAACCTGCTTAGCTTCCGAGATCAGACGAGATCAGGCGTACTCAGGCCGGTGTGGTCGTAAGCGAGAAACTATCTCTTGGTGCACTATATAAAGTCAAAGTGGGTGTGATTAACAGCTGTTGCATTTTCACCATGTCGATAAGCATCTTTGTGTCACTCAAAAAGTGCAAGAACTTGCATATAATGTAGCCATAATTTGTAGCACAGATTGTTGGATGAAATACAAACTAACCTTATTTCAAAGCGACGGCACATATTTCAGCCTTGTGGGAAGAAACGGACAAAGGGTTGACAAAAAGCTTACAGCACCTGGTATTCCCAGGCGGTCTCCCATCCAAGTACTAACCAGGCCCGAACCTGCTTAGCTTCCGAGATCAGACGAGATCAGGCGTACTCAGGCCGGTGTGGTCGTAAGCGAGAAACTATCTCTTGGTGCACTATATAAAGTCAAAGTGGGTGTGATTAACAGCTGTTGCATTTTCACCATGTCGATAAGCATCTTTGTGTCACTCAAAAAGTGCAAGAACTTGCATATAATGTAGCCATAATTTGTAGCACAGATTGTTGGATGAAATACAAACTAACCTTATTTCAAAGCGACGGCACATATTTCAGCCTTGTGGGAAGAAACGGACAAAGGGTTGACAAAAGCTTACAGCACCTGGTATTCCCAGGCGGTCTCCCATCCAAGTACTAACCAGGCCCGAACCTGCTTAGCTTCCGAGATCAGACGAGATCAGGCGTACTCAGGCCGGTGTGGTCGTAAGCGAGAAACTATCTCTTGGTGCACTATATAAAGTCAAAGTGGGTGTGATTAACAGCTGTTGCATTTTCACCATGTCGATAAGCATCTTTGTGTCACTCAAAAAGTGCAAGAACTTGCATATAATGTAGCCATAATTTGTAGCACAGATTGTTGGATGAAATACAAACTAACCTTATTTCAAAGCGACGGCACATATTTCAGCCTTGTGGGAAGAAACGGACAAAGGGTTGACAAAAAGCTTACAGCACCTGGTATTCCCAGGCGGTCTCCCATCCAAGTACTAACCAGGCCCGAACCTGCTTAGCTTCCGAGATCAGACGAGATCAGGCGTACTCAGGCCGGTGTGGTCGTAAGCGAGAAACTATCTCTTGGTGCACTATATAAAGTCAAAGTGGGTGTGATTAACAGCTGTTGCATTTTCACCATGTCGATAAGCATCTTTGTGTCACTCAAAAAGTGCAAGAACTTGCATATAATGTAGCCATAATTTGTAGCACAGATTGTTGGATGAAATACAAACTAAACCTATTTCAAAGCGACGGCACATATTTCAGCCTTGTGGGAAGAAACGGACAAAGGGTTGACAAAAAGCTTACAGCACCTGGTATTCCCAGGCGGTCTCCCATCCAAGTACTAACCAGGCCCGAACCTGCTTAGCTTCCGAGATCAGACGAGATCAGGCGTACTCAGGCCGGTGTGGTCGTAAGCGAGAAACTATCTCTTGGTGCACTATATAAAGTCAAAGTGGGTGTGATTAACAGCTGTTGCATTTTCACCATGTCGATAAGCATCTTTGTGTCACTCAAAAAGTGCAAGAACTTGCATATAATGTAGCCATAATTTGTAGCACAGATTGTTGGATGAAATACAAACTAACCTTATTTCAAAGCGACGGCACATATTTCAGCCTTGTGGGAAGAAACGGACAAAGGGTTGACAAAAAGCTTACAGCACCTGGTATTCCCAGGCGGTCTCCCATCCAAGTACTAACCAGGCCCGAACCTGCTTAGCTTCCGAGATCAGACGAGAGATCAGGCGTACTCAGGCCGGTGTGGTCGTAAGCGAGAAACTATCTCTTGGTGCACTATATAAAGTCAAAGTGGGTGTGATTAACAGCTGTTGCATTTTCACCATGTCGATAAGCATCTTTGTGTCACTCAAAAAGTGCAAGAACTTGCATATAATGTAGCCATAATTTGTAGCACAGATTGTTGGATGAAATACAAACTAACCTTATTTCAAAGCGACGGCACATATTTCAGCCTTGTGGGAAGAAACGGACAAAGGGTTGACAAAAGCTTACAGCACCTGGTATTCCCAGGCGGTCTCCCATCCAAGTACTAACCAGGCCCGAACCTGCTTAGCTTCCGAGATCAGACGAGATCAGGCGTACTCAGGCCGGTGTGGTCGTAAGCGAGAAACTATCTCTTGGTGCACTATATAAAGTCAAAGTGGGTGTGATTAACAGCTGTTGCATTTTCACCATGTCGATAAGCATCTTTGTGTCACTCAAAAAGTGCAAGAACTTGCATATAATGTAGCCATAATTTGTAGCACAGATTGTTGGATGAAATACAAACTAACCTTATTTCAAAGCGACGGCACATATTTCAGCCTTGTGGGAAGAAACGGACAAAGGGTTGACAAAAAGCTTACAGCACCTGGTATTCCCAGGCGGTCTCCCATCCAAGTACTAACCAGGCCCGAACCTGCTTAGCTTCCGAGATCAGACGAGATCAGGCGTACTCAGGCCGGTGTGGTCGTAAGCGAGAAACTATCTCTTGGTGCACTATATAAAGTCAAAGTGGGTGTGATTAACAGCTGTTGCATTTTCACCATGTCGATAAGCATCTTTGTGTCACTCAAAAAGTGCAAGAACTTGCATATAATGTAGCCATAATTTGTAGCACAGATTGTTGGATGAAATACAAACTAACCTTATTTCAAAGCGACGGCACATATTTCAGCCTTGTGGGAAGAAACGGACAAAGGGTTGACAAAAGCTTACAGCACCTGGTATTCCCCAGGGGGTCTCCCATCCAAGTACTAACCAGGCCCGAACCTGCTTAGCTTCCGAGATCAGACGAGATCAGGCGTACTCAGGCCGGTGTGGTCGTAAGCGAGAAACTATCTCTTGGTGCACTATATAAAGTCAAAGTGGGTGTGATTAACAGCTGTTGCATTTTCACCATGTCGATAAGCATCTTTGTGTCACTCAAAAAGTGCAAGAACTTGCATATAATGTAGCCATAATTTGTAGCACAGATTGTTGGATGAAATACAAACTAACCTTATTTCAAAGCGACGGCACATATTTCAGCCTTGTGGGAAGAAACGGACAAAGGGTTGACAAAAGCTTACAGCACCTGGTATTCCCAGGCGGTCTCCCATCCAAGTACTAACCAGGCCCGAACCTGCTTAGCTTCCGAGATCAGACGAGATCAGGCGTACTCAGGCCGGTGTGGTCGTAAGCGAGAAACTATCTCTTGGTGCACTATATAAAGTCAAAGTGGGTGTGATTAACAGCTGTTGCATTTTCACCATGTCGATAAGCATCTTTGTGTCACTCAAAAAGTGCAAGAACTTGCATATAATGTAGCCATAATTTGTAGCACAGATTGTTGGATGAAATACAAACTAACCTTATTTCAAAGCGACGGCACATATTTCAGCCTTGTGGGAAGAAACGGACAAAGGGTTGACAAAAAGCTTACAGCACCTGGTATTCCCAGGCGGTCTCCCATCCAAGTACTAACCAGGCCCGAACCTGCTTAGCTTCCGAGATCAGACGAGATCAGGCGTACTCAGGCCGGTGTGGTCGTAAGCGAGAAACTATCTCTTGGTGCACTATATAAAGTCAAAGTGGGTGTGATTAACAGCTGTTGCATTTTCACCATGTCGATAAGCATCTTTGTGTCACTCAAAAAGTGCAAGAACTTGCATATAATGTAGCCATAATTTGTAGCACAGATTGTTGGATGAAATACAAACTAACCTTATTTCAAAGCGACGGCACATATTTCAGCCTTGTGGGAAGAAACGGACAAAGGGTTGACAAAAAGCTTACAGCACCTGGTATTCCCAGGCGGTCTCCCATCCAAGTACTAACCAGGCCCGAACCTGCTTAGCTTCCGAGATCAGACGAGATCAGGCGTACTCAGGCCGGTGTGGTCGTAAGCGAGAAACTATCTCTTGGTGCACTATATAAAGTCAAAGTGGGTGTGATTAACAGCTGTTGCATTTTCACCATGTCGATAAGCATCTTTGTGTCACTCAAAAAGTGCAAGAACTTGCATATAATGTAGCCATAATTTGTAGCACAGATTGTTGGATGAAATACAAACTAACCTTATTTCAAAGCGACGGCACATATTTCAGCCTTGTGGGAAGAAACGGACAAAGGGTTGACAAAAGCTTACAGCACCTGGTATTCCCAGGCGGTCTCCCATCCAAGTACTAACCAGGCCCGAACCTGCTTAGCTTCCGAGATCAGACGAGATCAGGCGTACTCAGGCCGGTGTGGTCGTAAGCGAGAAACTATCTCTTGGTGCACTATATAAAGTCAAAGTGGGTGTGATTAACAGCTGTTGCATTTTCACCATGTCGATAAGCATCTTTGTGTCACTCAAAAAGTGCAAGAACTTGCATATAATGTAGCCATAATTTGTAGCACAGATTGTTGGATGAAATACAAACTAACCTTATTTCAAAGCGACGGCACATATTTCAGCCTTGTGGGAAGAAACGGACAAAGGGTTGACAAAAGCTTACAGCACCTGGTATTCCCAGGCGGTCTCCCATCCAAGTACTAACCAGGCCCGAACCTGCTTAGCTTCCGAGATCAGACGAGATCAGGCGTACTCAGGCCGGTGTGGTCGTAAGCGAGAAACTATCTCTTGGTGCACTATATAAAGTCAAAGTGGGTGTGATTAACAGCTGTTGCATTTTCACCATGTCGATAAGCATCTTTGTGTCACTCAAAAAGTGCAAGAACTTGCATATAATGTAGCCATAATTTGTAGCACAGATTGTTGGATGAAATACAAACTAACCTTATTTCAAAGCGACGGCACATATTTCAGCCTTGTGGGAAGAAACGGACAAAGGGTTGACAAAAGCTTACAGCACCTGGTATTCCCAGGCGGTCTCCCATCCAAGTACTAACCAGGCCCGAACCTGCTTAGCTTCCGAGATCAGACGAGATCAGGCGTACTCAGGCCGGTGTGGTCGTAAGCGAGAAACTATCTCTTGGTGCACTATATAAAGTCAAAGTGGGTGTGATTAACAGCTGTTGCATTTTCACCATGTCGATAAGCATCTTTGTGTCACTCAAAAAGTGCAAGAACTTGCATATAATGTAGCCATAATTTGTAGCACAGATTGTTGGATGAAATACAAACTAACCTTATTTCAAAGCGACGGCACATATTTCAGCCTTGTGGGAAGAAACGGACAAAGGGTTGACAAAAAGCTTACAGCACCTGGTATTCCCAGGCGGTCTCCCATCCAAGTACTAACCAGGCCCGAACCTGCTTAGCTTCCGAGATCAGACGAGATCAGGCGTACTCAGGCCGGTGTGGTCGTAAGCGAGAAACTATCTCTTGGTGCACTATATAAAGTCAAAGTGGGTGTGATTAACAGCTGTTGCATTTTCACCATGTCGATAAGCATCTTTGTGTCACTCAAAAAGTGCAAGAACTTGCATATAATGTAGCCATAATTTGTAGCACAGATTGTTGGATGAAATACAAACTAACCTTATTTCAAAGCGACGGCACATATTTCAGCCTTGTGGGAAGAAACGGACAAAGGGTTGACAAAAAGCTTACAGCACCTGGTATTCCCAGGCGGTCTCCCATCCAAGTACTAACCAGGCCCGAACCTGCTTAGCTTCCGAGATCAGACGAGATCAGGCGTACTCAGGCCGGTGTGGTCGTAAGCGAGAAACTATCTCTTGGTGCACTATATAAAGTCAAAGTGGGTGTGATTAACAGCTGTTGCATTTTCACCATGTCGATAAGCATCTTTGTGTCACTCAAAAAGTGCAAGAACTTGCATATAATGTAGCCATAATTTGTAGCACAGATTGTTGGATGAAATACAAACTAACCTTATTTCAAAGCGACGGCACATATTTCAGCCTTGTGGGAAGAAACGGACAAAGGGTTGACAAAAGCTTACAGCACCTGGTATTCCCAGGCGGTCTCCCATCCAAGTACTAACCAGGCCCGAACCTGCTTAGCTTCCGAGATCAGACGAGATCAGGCGTACTCAGGCCGGTGTGGTCGTAAGCGAGAAACTATCTCTTGGTGCACTATATAAAGTCAAAGTGGGTGTGATTAACAGCTGTTGCATTTTCACCATGTCGATAAGCATCTTTGTGTCACTCAAAAAGTGCAAGAACTTGCATATAATGTAGCCATAATTTGTAGCACAGATTGTTGGATGAAATACAAACTAACCTTATTTCAAAGCGACGGCACATATTTCAGCCTTGTGGGAAGAAACGGACAAAGGGTTGACAAAAGCTTACAGCACCTGGTATTCCCAGGCGGTCTCCCATCCAAGTACTAACCAGGCCCGAACCTGCTTAGCTTCCGAGATCAGACGAGATCAGGCGTACTCAGGCCGGTGTGGTCGTAAGCGAGAAACTATCTCTTGGTGCACTATATAAAGTCAAAGTGGGTGTGATTAACAGCTGTTGCATTTTCACCATGTCGATAAGCATCTTTGTGTCACTCAAAAAGTGCAAGAACTTGCATATAATGTAGCCATAATTTGTAGCACAGATTGTTGGATGAAATACAAACTAACCTTATTTCAAAGCGACGGCACATATTTCAGCCTTGTGGGAAGAAACGGACAAAGGGTTGACAAAAAGCTTACAGCACCTGGTATTCCCAGGCGGTCTCCCATCCAAGTACTAACCAGGCCCGAACCTGCTTAGCTTCCGAGATCAGACGAGATCAGGCGTACTCAGGCCGGTGTGGTCGTAAGCGAGAAACTATCTCTTGGTGCACTATATAATCAAAGTGGGTGTGATTAACAGCTGTTGCATTTTCACCATGTCGATAAGCATCTTTGTGTCACTCAAAAAGTGCAAGAACTTGCATATAATGTAGCCATAATTTGTAGCACAGATTGTTGGATGAAATACAAACTAACCTTATTTCAAAGCGACGGCACATATTTCAGCCTTGTGGGAAGAAACGGACAAAGGGTTGACAAAAAGCTTACAGCACCTGGTATTCCCAGGCGGTCTCCCATCCAAGTACTAACCAGGCCCGAACCTGCTTAGCTTCCGAGATCAGACGAGATCAGGCGTACTCAGGCCGGTGTGGTCGTAAGCGAGAAACTATCTCTTGGTGCACTATATAAAGTCAAAGTGGGTGTGATTAACAGCTGTTGCATTTTCACCATGTCGATAAGCATCTTTGTGTCACTCAAAAAGTGCAAGAACTTGCATATAATGTAGCCATAATTTGTAGCACAGATTGTTGGATGAAATACAAACTAACCTTATTTCCAAAGCGACGGCACATATTTCAGCCTTGTGGGAAGAAACGGACAAAGGGTTGACAAAAAGCTTACAGCACCTGGTATTCCCAGGCGGTCTCCCATCCAAGTACTAACCAGGCCCGAACCTGCTTAGCTTCCGAGATCAGACGAGATCAGGCGTACTCAGGCCGGTGTGGTCGTAAGCGAGAAACTATCTCTTGGTGCACTATATAAAGTCAAAGTGGGTGTGATTAACAGCTGTTGCATTTTCACCATGTCGATAAGCATCTTTGTGTCACTCAAAAAGTGCAAGAACTTGCATATAATGTAGCCATAATTTGTAGCACAGATTGTTGGATGAAATACAAACTAACCTTATTTCAAAGCGACGGCACATATTTCAGCCTTGTGGGAAGAAACGGACAAAGGGTTGACAAAAGCTTACAGCACCTGGTATTCCCAGGCGGTCTCCCATCCAAGTACTAACCAGGCCCGAACCTGCTTAGCTTCCGAGATCAGACGAGATCAGGCGTACTCAGGCCGGTGTGGTCGTAAGCGAGAAACTATCTCTTGGTGCACTATATAAAGTCAAAGTGGGTGTGATTAACAGCTGTTGCATTTTCACCATGTCGATAAGCATCTTTGTGTCACTCAAAAAGTGCAAGAACTTGCATATAATGTAGCCATAATTTGTAGCACAGATTGTTGGATGAAATACAAACTAACCTTATTTCAAAGCGACGGCACATATTTCAGCCTTGTGGGAAGAAACGGACAAAGGGTTGACAAAAAGCTTACAGCACCTGGTATTCCCAGGCGGTCTCCCATCCAAGTACTAACCAGGCCCGAACCTGCTTAGCTTCCGAGATCAGACGAGATCAGGCGTACTCAGGCCGGTGTGGTCGTAAGCGAGAAACTATCTCTTGGTGCACTATATAAAGTCAAAGTGGGTGTGATTAACAGCTGTTGCATTTTCACCATGTCGATAAGCATCTTTGTGTCACTCAAAAAGTGCAAGAACTTGCATATAATGTAGCCATAATTTGTAGCACAGATTGTTGGATGAAATACAAACTAACCTTATTTCAAAGCGACGGCACATATTTCAGCCTTGTGGGAAGAAACGGACAAAGGGTTGACAAAAAGCTTACAGCACCTGGTATTCCCAGGCGGTCTCCCATCCAAGTACTAACCAGGCCCGAACCTGCTTAGCTTCCGAGATCAGACGAGATCAGGCGTACTCAGGCCGGTGTGGTCGTAAGCGAGAAACTATCTCTTGGTGCACTATATAAAGTCAAAGTGGGTGTGATTAACAGCTGTTGCATTTTCACCATGTCGATAAGCATCTTTGTGTCACTCAAAAAGTGCAAGAACTTGCATATAATGTAGCCATAATTTGTAGCACAGATTGTTGGATGAAATACAAACTAACCTTATTTCAAAGCGACGGCACATATTTCAGCCTTGTGGGAAGAAACGGACAAAGGGTTGACAAAAAGCTTACAGCACCTGGTATTCCCAGGCGGTCTCCCATCCAAGTACTAACCAGGCCCGAACCTGCTTAGCTTCCGAGATCAGACGAGATCAGGCGTACTCAGGCCGGTGTGGTCGTAAGCGAGAAACTATCTCTTGGTGCACTATATAAAGTCAAAGTGGGTGTGATTAACAGCTGTTGCATTTTCACCATGTCGATAAGCATCTTTGTGTCACTCAAAAAGTGCAAGAACTTGCATATAATGTAGCCATAATTTGTAGCACAGATTGTTGGATGAAATACAAACTAACCTTATTTCAAAGCGACGGCACATATTTCAGCCTTGTGGGAAGAAACGGACAAAGGGTTGACAAAAAGCTTACAGCACCTGGTATTCCCAGGCGGTCTCCCATCCAAGTACTAACCAGGCCCGAACCTGCTTAGCTTCCGAGATCAGACGAGATCAGGCGTACTCAGGCCGGTGTGGTCGTAAGCGAGAAACTATCTCTTGGTGCACTATATAAAGTCAAAGTGGGTGTGATTAACAGCTGTTGCATTTTCACCATGTCGATAAGCATCTTTGTGTCACTCAAAAAGTGCAAGAACTTGCATATAATGTAGCCATAATTTGTAGCACAGATTGTTGGATGAAATACAAACTAACCTTATTTCAAAGCGACGGCACATATTTCAGCCTTGTGGGAAGAAACGGACAAAGGGTTGACAAAAAGCTTACAGCACCTGGTATTCCCAGGCGGTCTCCCATCCAAGTACTAACCAGGCCCGAACCTGCTTAGCTTCCGAGATCAGACGAGATCAGGCGTACTCAGGCCGGTGTGGTCGTAAGCGAGAAACTATCTCTTGGTGCACTATATAAAGTCAAAGTGGGTGTGATTAACAGCTGTTGCATTTTCACCATGTCGATAAGCATCTTTGTGTCACTCAAAAAGTGCAAGAACTTGCATATAATGTAGCCATAATTTGTAGCACAGATTGTTGGATGAAATACAAACTAACCTTATTTCAAAGCGACGGCACATATTTCAGCCTTGTGGGAAAGAAACGGACGGACAAAGGGTTGACAAAAGCTTACAGCACCTGGTATTCCCAGGCGGTCTCCCATCCAAGTACTAACCAGGCCCGAACCTGCTTAGCTTCCGAGATCAGACGAGATCAGGCGTACTCAGGCCGGTGTGGTCGTAAGCGAGAAACTATCTCTTGGTGCACTATATAAAGTCAAAGTGGGTGTGATTAACAGCTGTTGCATTTTCACCATGTCGATAAGCATCTTTGTGTCACTCAAAAAGTGCAAGAACTTGCATATAATGTAGCCATAATTTGTAGCACAGATTGTTGGATGAAATACAAACTAACCTTATTTCAAAGCGACGGCACATATTTCAGCCTTGTGGGAAGAAACGGACAAAGGGTTGACAAAAAGCTTACAGCACCTGGTATTCCCAGGCGGTCTCCCATCCAAGTACTAACCAGGCCCGAACCTGCTTAGCTTCCGAGATCAGACGAGATCAGGCGTACTCAGGCCGGTGTGGTCGTAAGCGAGAAACTATCTCTTGGTGCACTATATAAAGTCAAAGTGGGTGTGATTAACAGCTGTTGCATTTTCACCATGTCGATAAGCATCTTTGTGTCACTCAAAAAGTGCAAGAACTTGCATATAATGTAGCCATAATTTGTAGCACAGATTGTTGGATGAAATACAAACTAACCTTATTTCAAAGCGACGGCACATATTTCAGCCTTGTGGGAAGAAACGGACAAAGGGTTGACAAAAAGCTTACAGCACCTGGTATTCCCAGGCGGTCTCCCATCCAAGTACTAACCAGGCCCGAACCTGCTTAGCTTCCGAGATCAGACGAGATCAGGCGTACTCAGGCCGGTGTGGTCGTAAGCGAGAAACTATCTCTTGGTGCACTATATAAAGTCAAAGTGGGTGTGATTAACAGCTGTTGCATTTTCACCATGTCGATAAGCATCTTTGTGTCACTCAAAAAGTGCAAGAACTTGCATATAATGTAGCCATAATTTGTAGCACAGATTGTTGGATGAAATACAAACTAACCTTATTTCAAAGCGACGGCACATATTTCAGCCTTGTGGGAAGAAACGGACAAAGGGTTGACAAAAAGCTTACAGCACCTGGTATTCCCAGGCGGTCTCCCATCCAAGTACTAACCAGGCCCGAACCTGCTTAGCTTCCGAGATCAGACGAGATCAGGCGTACTCAGGCCGGTGTGGTCGTAAGCGAGAAACTATCTCTTGGTGCACTATATAAAGTCAAAGTGGGTGTGATTAACAGCTGTTGCATTTTCACCATGTCGATAAGCATCTTTGTGTCACTCAAAAAGTGCAAGAACTTGCATATAATGTAGCCATAATTTGTAGCACAGATTGTTGGATGAAATACAAACTAACCTTATTTCAAAGCGACGGCACATATTTCAGCCTTGTGGGAAGAAACGGACAAAGGGTTGACAAAAAGCTTACAGCACCTGGTATTCCCAGGCGGTCTCCCATCCAAGTACTAACCAGGCCCGAACCTGCTTAGCTTCCGAGATCAGACGAGATCAGGCGTACTCAGGCCGGTGTGGTCGTAAGCGAGAAACTATCTCTTGGTGCACTATATAAAGTCAAAGTGGGTGTGATTAACAGCTGTTGCATTTTCACCATGTCGATAAGCATCTTTGTGTCACTCAAAAAGTGCAAGAACTTGCATATAATGTAGCCATAATTTGTAGCACAGATTGTTGGATGAAATACAAACTAACCTTATTTCAAAGCGACGGCACATATTTCAGCCTTGTGGGAAGAAACGGACAAAGGGTTGACAAAAAGCTTACAGCACCTGGTATTCCCAGGCGGTCTCCCATCCAAGTACTAACCAGGCCCGAACCTGCTTAGCTTCCGAGATCAGACGAGATCAGGCGTACTCAGGCCGGTGTGGTCGTAAGCGAGAAACTATCTCTTGGTGCACTATATAAAGTCAAAGTGGGTGTGATTAACAGCTGTTGCATTTTCACCATGTCGATAAGCATCTTTGTGTCACTCAAAAAGTGCAAGAACTTGCATATAATGTAGCCATAATTTGTAGCACAGATTGTTGGATGAAATACAAACTAACCTTATTTCAAAGCGACGGCACATATTTCAGCCTTGTGGGAAGAAACGGACAAAGGGTTGACAAAAAGCTTACAGCACCTGGTATTCCCAGGCGGTCTCCCATCCAAGTACTAACCAGGCCCGAACCTGCTTAGCTTCCGAGATCAGACGAGATCAGGCGTACTCAGGCCGGTGTGGTCGTAAGCGAGAAACTATCTCTTGGTGCACTATATAAAGTCAAAGTGGGTGTGATTAACAGCTGTTGCATTTTCACCATGTCGATAAGCATCTTTGTGTCACTCAAAAAGTGCAAGAACTTGCATATAATGTAGCCATAATTTGTAGCACAGATTGTTGGATGAAATACAAACTAACCTTATTTCAAAGCGACGGCACATATTTCAGCCTTGTGGGAAGAAACGGACAAAGGGTTGACAAAAAGCTTACAGCACCTGGTATTCCCAGGCGGTCTCCCATCCAAGTACTAACCAGGCCCGAACCTGCTTAGCTTCCGAGATCAGACGAGATCAGGCGTACTCAGGCCGGTGTGGTCGTAAGCGAGAAACTATCTCTTGGTGCACTATATAAAGTCAAAGTGGGTGTGATTAACAGCTGTTGCATTTTCACCATGTCGATAAGCATCTTTGTGTCACTCAAAAAGTGCAAGAACTTGCATATAATGTAGCCATAATTTGTAGCACAGATTGTTGGATGAAATACAAACTAACCTTATTTCAAAGCGACGGCACATATTTCAGCCTTGTGGGAAGAAACGGACAAAGGGTTGACAAAAAGCTTACAGCACCTGGTATTCCCAGGCGGTCTCCCATCCAAGTACTAACCAGGCCCGAACCTGCTTAGCTTCCGAGATCAGACGAGATCAGGCGTACTCAGGCCGGTGTGGTCGTAAGCGAGAAACTATCTCTTGGTGCACTATATAAAGTCAAAGTGGGTGTGATTAACAGCTGTTGCATTTTCACCATGTCGATAAGCATCTTTGTGTCACTCAAAAAGTGCAAGAACTTGCATATAATGTAGCCATAATTTGTAGCACAGATTGTTGGATGAAATACAAACTAACCTTATTTCAAAGCGACGGCACATATTTCAGCCTTGTGGGAAGAAACGGACAAAGGGTTGACAAAAAGCTTACAGCACCTGGTATTCCCAGGCGGTCTCCCATCCAAGTACTAACCAGGCCCGAACCTGCTTAGCTTCCGAGATCAGACGAGATCAGGCGTACTCAGGCCGGTGTGGTCGTAAGCGAGAAACTATCTCTTGGTGCACTATATAAAGTCAAAGTGGGTGTGATTAACAGCTGTTGCATTTTCACCATGTCGATAAGCATCTTTGTGTCACTCAAAAAGTGCAAGAACTTGCATATAATGTAGCCATAATTTGTAGCACAGATTGTTGGATGAAATACAAACTAACCTTATTTCAAAGCGACGGCACATATTTCAGCCTTGTGGGAAGAAACGGACAAAGGGTTGACAAAAGCTTACAGCACCTGGTATTCCCAGGCGGTCTCCCATCCAAGTACTAACCAGGCCCGAACCTGCTTAGCTTCCGAGATCAGACGAGATCAGGCGTACTCAGGCCGGTGTGGTCGTAAGCGAGAAACTATCTCTTGGTGCACTATATAAAGTCAAAGTGGGTGTGATTAACAGCTGTTGCATTTTCACCATGTCGATAAGCATCTTTGTGTCACTCAAAAAGTGCAAGAACTTGCATATAATGTAGCCATAATTTGTAGCACAGATTGTTGGATGAAATACAAACTAACCTTATTTCAAAGCGACGGCACATATTTCAGCCTTGTGGGAAGAAACGGACAAAGGGTTGACAAAAAGCTTACAGCACCTGGTATTCCCAGGCGGTCTCCCATCCAAGTACTAACCAGGCCCGAACCTGCTTAGCTTCCGAGATCAGACGAGATCAGGCGTACTCAGGCCGGTGTGGTCGTAAGCGAGAAACTATCTCTTGGTGCACTATATAAAGTCAAAGTGGGTGTGATTAACAGCTGTTGCATTTTCACCATGTCGATAAGCATCTTTGTGTCACTCAAAAAGTGCAAGAACTTGCATATAATGTAGCCATAATTTGTAGCACAGATTGTTGGATGAAATACAAACTAACCTTATTTCAAAGCGACGGCACATATTTCAGCCTTGTGGGAAGAAACGGACAAAGGGTTGACAAAAGCTTACAGCACCTGGTATTCCCAGGCGGTCTCCCATCCAAGTACTAACCAGGCCCGAACCTGCTTAGCTTCCGAGATCAGACGAGATCAGGCGTACTCAGGCCGGTGTGGTCGTAAGCGAGAAACTATCTCTTGGTGCACTATATAAAGTCAAAGTGGGTGTGATTAACAGCTGTTGCATTTTCACCATGTCGATAAGCATCTTTGTGTCACTCAAAAAGTGCAAGAACTTGCATATAATGTAGCCATAATTTGTAGCACAGATTGTTGGATGAAATACAAACTAACCTTATTTCAAAGCGACGGCACATATTTCAGCCTTGTGGGAAGAACCAGCTATTTGTCGTCCTTAACGTAGGTGACTCTGCTAGCTAGCCAACAGCTAGCCAACGCTAGCCAACGTCTTCTGTATAGAACTCAACTACCCGGTCGCATTCACAGGTTGTATCACATTTTCACTTCATTTTCATTACAGTACAACGGTTTGATTTGTTTGATCGTAGCTAGCTACTTAGCTAGCTACATAGCCGTCTTTGTATCAAAGATAATTGTGTAGTCTAGAGCGATTTTCTAGGTTCGCTAGCCATCTATTGTCGTTCTTTTAACGCAACGTAACGTAAACAACACTGCTAGCTAGCCTGCTAGCCCCCGAATAGCAACACTGCAGAAACTATTACACTCAACGGAACGACTTGATTAGTGTAGTGTCAACAACGCAGCCACTGCCAGCTAGCCTACTTCAGCAGTACTGTATCATTTTAATCATTTTAGTCAATAAGATTCTTGCTACGTAGCTTAACTTTCTGAACATTCGAGACGTGTAGTCCACTTGTCATTCCAATCTCCTTTGCATTAGCGTAGCCTCTTCTGTAGCCTGTCAACTATGTGTCGGTTTATCCCTGTTCTCTCCTCTCTGCACAGACCATACAAACGCTCCTCACCGCGTGGCCGCGGCCACCCTACTCTGGTGGTCCCAGCGCGCACGACCCACGTGGAGTTCCAGGTCTCCGGTAGCCTCTGGAACTGCCAATCTGCGGTCAACAAGGCAGAGTTCATCTCAGCCTATGCCTCCCTCCAGTCCCTCGACTTCTTGGCCCTGACGGAAACATGGATCACCACAGACAACACTGCTACTCCTACTGCTCTCTCTTCGTCCGCCCACGTGTTCTCGCACACCCCGAGAGCGTCTGGTCAGCGGGGTGGTGGCACCGGGATCCTCATCTCTCCCAAGTGGTCATTCTCTCTTTCTCCCCTTACCCATCTGTCTATCGCCTCCTTTGAATTCCATGCTGTCACAGTTACTAGCCCTTTCAAGCTTAACATCCTTATCATTTATCGCCCTCCAGGTTCCCTCGGAGAGTTCATCAATGAGCTTGATGCCTTGATAAGCTCCTTTCCTGAGGACGGCTCACCTCTCACAGTTCTGGGCGACTTTAACCTCCCCACGTCTACCTTTGACTCTTTCCTCTCTGCCTCCTTCTTTCCACTCCTCTCCTCTTTTGACCTCACCCTCTCACCTTCCCCCTACTCACAAGGCAGGCAATACGCTCGACCTCATCTTTACTAGATGCTGTTCTTCCACTAACCTCATTGCAACTCCCCTCCAAGTCTCCGACCACTGCCTTGTATCCTTTTCCCTCTCGCTCTCATCCAACACCTCCCACACTGCCCCTACTCGGATGGTATCGCGCCGTCCCAACCTTCGCTCTCTCTCCCCCGCTACTCTCTCCTCTTCCATCCTATCATCTCTTCCCTCCGCTCAAACCTTCTCCCACCTATCTCCTGATTCTGCCTCCTCAACCCTCCTCTCCTCCCTCTCTGCATCCCTTGACTCTCTATGTCCCCTATCCTCCAGGCCGGCTCGGTCCTCCCTCCCGCTCCGTGGCTCGATGACTCATTGCGAGCTCACAGAACAGGGCTCCGGGCAGCCGAGCGGAAATGGAGGAAAACTCGCCTCCCTGCGGACCTGGCATCCTTTCACTCCCTCCTCTCTACATTTTCCTCCTCTGTCTCTGCTGCTAAAGCCACTTTCTACCACGCTAAATTCCAAGCTGCTGCCTCTAACCCTAGGAAGCTCTTTGCCACCTTCTCCTCCCTCCTGAATCCTCCGCCCCCTCCCCCCCCTCCTCCCTCTCTGCAGATGACTTCGTCAACCATTTTGAAAAGAAGGTCGACGACATCCGATCCTCGTTTGCTAAGTCAAACGACACTGCTGGTTCTGCTCACACTGCCCTACCCTGTGCTCTGACCTCTTTCTCCCCTCTCTCTCCAGATGAAATCTCGCGTCTTGTGACGGCCGGCCGCCCAACAACCTGCCCGCTTGACCCTATCCCCTCCTCTCTTCTCCAGACCATTTCCGGAGACCTTCTCCCTTACCTCACCTCGCTCATCAACTCATCCCTGACCGTTGGCTACGTCCCTTCCGTCTTCAAGAGAGCGAGAGTTGCACCCCTTCTGAAAAAACCTACACTCGATCCCTCCGATGTCAACAATTACAGACCAGTATCCCTTCTTTCTTTTCTCTCCAAAACTCTTGAACGTGCTGTCCTTGGCCAGCTCTCCCGCTATCTCTCTCTGAATGACCTTCTTGATCCAAATCAGTCAGGTTTCAAGACTAGTCATTCAACTGAGACTGCTCTCCTCTGTATCACGGAGGCGCTCCGCACTGCTAAAGCTAACTCTCTCTCCTCTGCTCTCATCCTTCTAGATCTATCGGCTGCCTTCGATACTGTGAACCATCAGATCCTCCTCTCCACCCTCTCCGAGTTGGGCATCTCCGGCGCGGCCCACGCTTGGATTGCGTCCTACCTGACAGGTCGCTCCTACCAGGTGGCGTGGCGAGAATCTGTCTCCTCACCACGCGCTCTCACCACTGGTGTCCCCCAGGGCTCTGTTCTTGGCCCTCTCCTATTCTCGCTATACACCAAGTCACTTGGCTCTGTCATAACCTCACATGGTCTCTCTTATCATTGCTATGCAGACGACACACAATTAATCTTCTCCTTTCCCCCTTCTGATGACCAGGTGGCGAATCGCATCTCTGCATGTCTGGCAGACATATCAGTGTGGATGACGGATCACCACCTCAAGCTGAACCTCGGCAAGACGGAGCTGCTCTTCCTCCCGGGGAAGGACTGCCCGTTCCATGATCTCGCCATCACGGTTGACAACTCCATTGTGTCCTCCTCCCAGAGCGCCAAGAACCTTGGCGTGATCCTGGACAACACCCTGTCGTTCTCAACTAACATCAAGGCGGTGGCCCGTTCCTGTAGGTTCATGCTCTACAACATCCGCAGAGTACGACCCTGCCTCACACAGGAAGCGGCGCAGGTCCTAATCCAGGCACTTGTCATCTCCCGTCTGGATTACTGCAACTCGCTGTTGGCTGGGCTCCTGCCTGTGCCATTAAACCCCTTCAACTCATCCAGAACGCCGCAGCCCGTCTGGTGTTCAACCTTCCCAAGTTCTCTCACGTCACCCCGCTCCTCCGTTCTCTCCACTGGCTTCCAGTTGAAGCTCGCATCCGCTACAAGACCATGGTGCTTGCCTACGGAGCTGTGAGGGGAACGGCACCTCAGTACCTCCAGGCTCTGATCAGGCCCTACACCCAAACAAGGGCACTGCGTTCATCCACCTCTGGCCTGCTCGCCTCCCTACCACTGAGGAAGTACAGCTCCCGCTCAGCCCAGTCAAAACTGTTCGCTGCCCTGGCCCCCCAATGGTGGAACAAACTCCCTCACGACGCCAGGACAGCGGAGTCAATCACCACCTTCCGGAGACACCTGAAACCCCACCTCTTTAAGGAATACCTAGGATAGGTTAAGTAATCCCTCTCACCCCACCCCCCCTAAGTTTTAGATGCACTATTGTTAAGTGACTGTCCCACTGGATGTCATAAGGTGAATGCACCAATTTGTAAGTCGCTCTGGATAAGAGCGTCTGCTAAATGACTTAAATGTAAATGTAAATGTAATGTAAATGGGTGCCACGAGGTGTGCCGGATGAGTTCAAGGCAATAAATCAGATACTAGCAGGATTAGAGTCAAGCATTTTTTAGAGTCAAGCAATGTAGACTGGATTAATTATATTTATTATAATCAACAGCGCTTTATCAATTATTCCAGAGATGCGATTAAAGGTTTGGCAGAACAGACTGAAGCAACCAGCCTGATGGCTTGGCAGAATAGAATTGCATTGGATATGTTATTGGCTGAAAAGGGAGGAGTATGTGTGACCTTCGGGAACATGTGTTGTACTTTCATCCCGAATGGCACAGCTCCGGACGAATCAGTGCCCGACGCCTCAGCTGTTTTGACCACCCTGGCTCACGGGTTGGCAGAAACTCTGGGGTGGATATTTCTCTGAATTAAATTGGGTTGACAGTATTTATGGAAAAATGTGGTGTTATGGGCCACCTTAACCTGTGTGACTGTGTTAGTCTTGTACGTACGTGGTTGATTGCATGTATGTATGAAAGTTATTGTTTCCAGGACTATAGAGAGATCAATGACACTACAGATGGGGCCGTTATGGGCCAATTCCAGGTTCCGACCCGTGGAGGACTGAAGGCATATCTACAGAGGAAGTGGACGTATCTGGATCTGTCATTTGTGGGGAATTTATGTTTGATGAGGCTAGTGTTGAGATGAAGGGGAATTAGATTGTAATTTGTTTCCATAATTAAACTGTTTTTTAATGAAGGTCGTGACGAAAATCCGTAAGGAAGAGTTATGATTCTGATGTAGGTTTAAAAACAGTTGGAGTTAAGGTTAGATTTGATTAATGATATTTGGAGAGTTGGATAGCGTCTGCTAAATGACTTAAATGTAAATGTAAAATAATAATGTTAATTTGTTGATTACGTGTGTGTCTATTCATATGATAATCTGATAAACCTCTATAAAAAGGTTAGTTAAATTTGTTTATACTTATATTTTTTATGATTAAATAAAACTAGATGTAGAATTGAATGTATAATATTTGATCAAAGGGAGGATTGATAGAAGAAAATATAGTTTAGATGATCAATTATGTATTCGTTAATGATTAGAAACCATTTATTCTAATACTATTATGTTATGATATGAAAAGTAAAGGTTATTGGTTAAGCTGTTACTGAAAATGTAAGCAGAACTAATTTGATTGTCTGTGCCTCTTGGGAAGGTCAAGGGGGAGAAAAAGCTTTTCAGACAAGATAAGAATGTTTGGGTTTTGTTCCATTGTTGAGAGAAATCTGTATCTTTTAGACAGGTTGTAATGTCTGGTTTATGAGGGGAGTAGAAAGCATCTCCGGACCTAAACAAAAAAACAACGGGGCTATCGTGGGAAACTGATGATGTCATTTTGAGTTTATAACCTGTGGAAATCTGTGTATGTGGTTAGTACTCTCTGGAATTAAAACGCTCTTTAACCTGGCTTTTAAGACTGGTCTCAATCTACTTCATGCATAATTAATGAACTTACAACTCATTAAATGAATTAGAAATGAGTGCTAATTGGTATTGGGTTCGATCCCCGGGACCACCCATACGTAGAATGTATGCACACATGACTGTAAGTCGCTTTGGATAAAAGCGTCTGCTAAATGGCATATATTATTATTATTATTATAAAACATTAAAGGAATTTAGAATTCCTCTATCACCCTCCCACCCCCCCCTCCCATCTCCATACCTCCGTCACTGTCACCGCTCCCTCTTCCACTCCTTCTCGCACCACTGTCCCACTCTCCCTCTTCTCCGCTCCTTCCCGTTCTTCCGCCTTTTTCTTCTCTCCTTTTTCCTTCTTTCCATCTTCACTCCGCTTTCTTTTCGCCTCTTCCTTCTTCATCCTTCTCTGTCCTTTCCCCTGTGCCATCGGTACAATCCGCACGCGTCCTTTCTTTTCTCCCCCATCCCCCGCCCCCCCCAGCTGCAGACGCGTATGACCTGTGACGAGCCAGGCAATCACGCCACAGGTGTTCTCGGGCGCCACACCCGTGGCAAGCCTTGGGCTCGTCACACTCCCTGGCCTCGTGCTCTTCCGACCCACAAAACCGACACCTCTTGGCGCCGCACGAGGCCAGGGTATGGCCGTAGGCCATACAACGCCTGCAGAACGGGGGCTGACGTGCATAGTATAGGGTTCCCCTGTCAGCCCCCAGGGAGAACATTGCCGGAGGATGGAGGTAGCCATCCACACTCTTCGGGGACTCCCTGAGTAACACCTGGAAGCCTCTCTTCCCATTCCAGAAACCCAGGGAGTCCCTGAGGTACCTCGCTGAGGAGACATTGTCCATGTACCTCCCCAGAAAGGCCCTCACTTCTTCGTCCTTCACGTGCGGATTGTACATGGTTACGTTGACCACCCTGAAGTTGTTTCTTGCCAGGCTGGTCACCGTGTAATGACACAGGGGACCTTCTTCTTTCCCTTCAGTCACAGTCTTCATAATCTACATCAAACCCCTTCTCCATTGGGTTCCCCTGAAGGCATAGAACATCTTTAACCTTCAATTTTAGGTGCCCCATTAGGATGTTCCTCCCGAAGGTTTCTCTCCCCCAAGGCTCCATCTCTTTTCCCCGCCAAGAAAAGCGCACCGTGTTGGCCAGTCCAATCCCCGGAACCGACGGTCCAGATGTACTTTGCGCCATCTCCTCACGGACGATGGCGCACCCGTCCCACCACCTCAAACTTATAAACAGGAAGCAAATCCAAAAAGGTGGATCGACTAAAGGTGCTGACTCTCCAAATCTATCAAGACAACTGGAGCACTGGGCCAGACACTCTTAAATAGAACCTGGACCAGCTCAGGTGAAACACGTACTGACTAACGAGGTGACACCAATCAGTGCACCCTACCGCTAACGCTATACGCTAACGAGCTATAGGCGCTAACGAGCTATAGGCGCTAACGAGCTATAGGCGCTAACGAGCTATAGGCGCTAACGAGCTATAGGCGCTAACGAGCTATAGGCGCTAACGAGCTATAGGCGCTAACGAGCTATACCTGCTAACGAGCTATACCTGCTAACGAGCTATACCTGCTAACGAGCTATACCTGCTAACGAGCTATACCTGCTAACGAGCTATACCTGCTAACGAGCTATACCTGCTAACGAGCTATACCTGCTAACGAGCTATACCTGCTAACGAGCTATACCTGCTAAAGTTCAACCTCAAGACATAAATGGAAAGTCCAAAGCCTGTAGCACCTTCCCCCTGTAGACAACAAATCCTATATTTTTGTTGGACATGGTTGCTCACCCCCAACAGAAAACTTCCATTTCACATAATCAACTACAATGCTTCAATATAAACATGGTGTCTACTGGCTGTCAACAATTAAAAACAAGAAAAAACACATTTCTAAATAATATACAATAGTAGAACTTCTCTTCAACTTGGAAGGAGCCCCCAAAAACCTTGTCTCCAATATGGAAAAACGTGCAGTCAAAATAAATTGTGATCCATGGCAACGCACTGGCTAAAAGCAAAACTGGTTGACTGCCCACCCTTGAGACGATCAGCAACCAACTTCTCGCTCTCTTTTCAGGGTTCACTCGAAAGGCATGTTGTTGGTTCGGGCCCAGTCCCCAATGTCATGCATTTGGGTTAGCACATTGAGAATGAATCCTGATATTCTAAAAGCAGGGCAACATTGTCAATATAATTATACCCAAAAATAGTCAGCAGATTGCATAAATAATTATGATTACTAAATGGTAAATAAATCAATTGTAAATATGAAAATCAAAACCAAATGTACACCCCTTTGTTAATATGTATTGGCAATACTTCACTTAATGGTGAGGCATGGAATAATAAAACGTATCTTTTGTCAGGCTGAATGTTTGAAATATGAGGTGATTTGAGTCATGCTTCTTCAGTAGTGGAATAAAGACAATTAGCATTTGAATGTTGTCAAGAAATACTGGAGTGATGTCAGATTGTTAATAAAATTGATTATAGACCAATTTATTATATTGCTTTCATGTGTGTATATACAAACATCTGCAACAATTATCATATTACATGTATTTTTTAACCAAGCAGCTTTTTCAACTTGTAGAAAACAGCAAGCTACATTTTGAAGTGATGCATTTTGATTAAAGTGCGTAACCAACGCAGTAAGTGTAACACAGCTCTTTTTTTGTTAGTCACTTTTTGTTAAATAATACTCTTTCAATTCAGAGCCTGGATTTTCCCCTGAGACTAATATCCATATCATGCTGCAATCAATTGAAAAGGGAAAACGGTGAGGAAGAACATCATTAAAATACTCCGACTGCAATGTTAAAACATTCTACATTGTGACATCATTAAAATTACTCCTACAATGTTAAAACATTCTACATTGTGACATTATTTCATTGATATCAAAACAACTTCATGTATGTATTTTCTGATGTTTGATCAGAGATATTTTATCAGAGTATCTCTTGTCACATTGATCACAGCTAAAAGTTCTCTCCTGTGTGTTTTCTCTGGTGTCTTATCAGATTGCTTGATACAGTAAAACGCATCCCACATTGATCACAGCTATAAGGTTTCTCTCCTGTGTGTGTTCTCTGGTGTACTGTCAGAACGCTAGATGTAGTAAAACTCCTCCCACATTGATCACAGCTATAAGATTTCTCCCTGTGTGTGTTCGCTGATGAATTGTAATGCCTGATGAGGTGAATCTCTTCCCACAGTCAGAGCAGCAGAGAGTTCTCTTCCCTGTGGATCTCTGCAGGTGTTTCTTGGGGTGTTCTAATGTGGAGAGACTCTTCTCTGCCTTGTCAGCATCATGAGGTTGTTGAGGCTCCCCAGAGGATCCACGGTAGTCCCGTCTCTCTCCTGTGTGAACAACAAAGTCAGACAGATGATTAAAGGCCCACAACAGCGGTAATCCACTGTAAAAGGTGATGCCAACAGCCATGATGTTGTACAACAATTGTTGTCTGTAATGAATGTAATGATTATTTGACAGTTGTCTTAAAATGAGCAAGAATAGTCATATTTTGTCTTGTTTTCACATTAGTAGTAACATCTAAGATTGTAGACTAGAAATAAGTAAATCATGTTGTTGAAACTCTAAGCAGTGTGCCAGACAACATTTGGTCTCCAATATAGGCCCCTTTCTGTGTTTGCTAAAATTGTATGTAGTATATCTGCCTAGAGCAAAAATGGTGAGCAAAGATTTTAGTTTTTCACAATGTATTCTGAATGGGGGAAACTCAGGGGAGTAACCTCCATTTCCAGGTTGCTAATGAGTGCATTTCACACTACTTTGGATTAGAGGTCGACCGATTATGATTTTTCAATGCCGATACAGATTATTGGAGGACCAAAAAAGCCGATACTGATTTTTTAAATATATTTTTTAATGTATTTGTAATAATGACAATTACAACAATACTGAATGAACACTTATTTTAATTTAATATAATACATCAATAAAATCATTAAAGTTATCTTATAAAAACAATAAATCAATCATAATCACTAGTTAACCACACATGGTTGATGATATGAGGCTGGTGTAACCGAAGTGAAATGGCTAGCTAGTTAGCGTGCACTAATAGCGTTTCAAACATCACCCGCTCTGAGCCTTGGAGTAGTTGTTCCCCTTGCTCTGCATGGGTAACGCTGCCCCGAGGGTGGCCGTTGTCGTTGTGTTCCTGGTTCGAGCCCAGGGAGGAGCGAGGAGAGGGATGGAAGCTATACTGTTACACCGGCAATACTAAAGTGCCTATAAGAACATCCAATAGTCAAAGGTTAATGAAATACGAATGGTATAGAGGGAAATAGTCCTATAATTCCTATAATAACTACAACCTAAAACTTCTTACCTGGAAATATTGAAGACTCATGTTAAAAGGAACCACCAGCTTTCATATGTTCTCATGTTCTGAGCAAGGAACTGAAACGTTAGCTTTTTTACATGGCACATATTACTTTCTTCTCCAACACTTTGTTTTTGATTTATTTAAACCAAATTGAACATGTTTCATCATTTATTTGAGGCTAAATGTATTTTATTGATGTATTATATTAAGTTAAAATAAGTGTTCATTCAGTATTGTTGTAATTGTCTTTATTACAAATACATTTTTTTAAATTGGCCGATTAATCGGAATCTGCTTTTTTGGTCCTCCAATAGTCGTTATCGGTGTTGAAAAATCATAAACGGTCGACCTCTAATTATGGTTGAATTCTCCTCATGGATGAATTCTAGAATATACTATATAGCCTAGAAACCTGGTTAAAACAATCATTGTGACATCATGGATGAATTCTAGAATATACTATATAGCCTAGAAACCTGTTTAAACTATCATTATGACATCATGGATGAATTCTAGAATATGCTATATAGCCTAGGCACCTGTTTAAACTATCATTATGACATCATGGATGAATTCTAGAATATGCTATATAGCCTAGGCACCTGTTTAAACTATCATTATGACATCATGGATGAATTCTAGAATATACTATATAGCCTAGAAACCTGGTTAAAACAATCATTGTGACATCATGGATGGCCAGTCCTTGTATTCATAGTGAATTCAGGGAGAGGCCCTGAGCTGAACTCAAACCTGGGTCCAGTGACTGTAAGCCAACACCTTATAACTGTTACGACAAGATGTCGGAACCTCTTGACATGCTCGCTAGTTGTTGGGTTACGGTTGCTACAATAGCTTTCGCTATGAATTTGAGAGTGGTTACACTTCTCCTTCCCCATCCCTCAGCTGTTCACCAAACCAAGTCTCTGGGCAGTCATTTTGATGCTGTTTAAAAAACCCACACAACCCAGCAATCTGTAACGGCCTCACCCTCTACTTCTTGATTTACTGTGCTATCTTCCTCCTCTTTAGAAGGAGAGTAGCTTAGTGACCGCATGGTCGGGGATGTTAGCTAGCTAGGCTAATGCTAACTTAACCAGCCCGCAGCTGAATAATAACAACAACACCGTAAATATGAAATTAAATCAGATAACTAAGTAGATGACAGAAGTGTGTTTAAAACACAGTGGCTAATATACAAGAAAGCGTCTAAAGAGCTGTTATTGGTTCGGCTATTTGTCTTGTGTAACGGATGTGAAACGGCTAGCTTAGTTAGCGGTGTGTGCTAAATAGCGTTTAAATTGGTGACGTCACTTGCTCAGAGACCTTGAAGTAGTGTTTCCCCTCGCTTTTGTGGAGCGATGGGTAACGATGCTTCGTGGGTGACTGTTGTTGATGTGTGCAGAAGGTCCCTGGTTCGGGCGAGGAGACGGTTTAAAACTATACTGTTACACTTGCAAGCAACCAAGGTTTCTGACAAACTGTTGCTGCTGTTTTATACGTCACACCAACAGCATCGCCTTAAAATCGCAGACCGCCATCTGCTGACTGGAGTGGGTAAAGCAGTTGAGTAAAATGTTTATTTTGTTTTCAGACATCAAGTTAAAGTGTAGGACGCCTGAGTTTTTACTCACCAGTGTAACAACACAGTGTGGTTAAAGACTTAGTAAGTTAGTTGTATTGAAGATCTGGTTCCCTATGAGCACAAACAGATATGTTTTTGAATGATCACATATGTATTCATTTATTTTGGGATTCTGGGTAATCCACAGCAGATTTATGGAGAATTGCTGTGGGTGAGTTGAAAATTGAATGGTCCTGGGATAGAAATGTATTAAGTTGACATTACATCATAAAATCCACCTTTTACATCCTACATTAGCAATTATGTTTGAGTAATTTCTGTTGTTGATTTGGTGTCAAATAAGCCCCCATGTGGGTTTTTGTTACGGAGTCTAGTTGATAGGTATTCGACTAGCCGGACTGTTCCCCGGACTCCACGTGTAGGGATTTGTACAATGCACAAACAAGGCTATTGAACTTGACATTGGTGTCTGTCTTTATTCATTTATATTTACTCAACTACGTCCAGTCAGCAGATGGACTAGATGCCGCTTAAAGACAGACACCAATGTCAAGTTCACCCAGGCCATATGACACTCAGGCTATACTCTATTTTTGAAAGAGTACATTAACCAAGACCATACGTACGTTTATGACAGCTGGACGTACTATGGTCAGAAGGATACAGGAAGAAGAATGTAAGCAAGATAACTGATGACTAACACGTGAAACGTAAGCATGCAAAGCATACATTCTTTTAGGACGTAAAAAGGGTTCTACCATCATTATAACTTAACCAAAAGCAGATATAGTTTTTCAGCATAAAGTACTCTGCAGCCACTTAGTGTGGTGTGGACACCAGGTGAGGCCACACACAGATTCCTGTTGAACACTGTCACTTTAACTACCTTATTTTCTCAATAACGGTCTCTCTCCTTCACTTCATCCCTCTCTCCCCTTCTCCCTAAATCCTCTGGGTTATATCAGCTGTTTAGGTGAATCCCTCCTGCATCTGAACTGGCTACATAGAGGACACAGCATGATCAGAGGTGAGAGGTCAGTTGGTCAGGTCAACATGAAGTATTATTAAAGAGATGTTTTACATTGAAATACAGATAGAGATGCAGTAGTCCCAGAGTTAATAATCCCAGGTCAGTTTATATTATACAGGAAGTATTATTAAAGAGATGCTTTACATTGAAATACAGATAGAGATGCAGTAGTCCCAGAGTTAATGATCCCAGGTCAGTTTTGCATTTCACCTCCTGATTGATGATTAACAATGTTAGATTAAAAAATAAATACACAAGGCTTAAACATGCTCACTCTCTCCATCTGTCTCTGGTCTGCAGGTATGTTTTGATGTGAGAGGATGCCAACCCCCAGTCCCATCATCGCCACCTCACCTGCTTTTAAGATAACAGTGTCTCTAGTCGGCCCAATGGTTATGTAATTGTGATGAACTGAGAGAACAGTTATGTAGCACTGTGATTCATTAATCATGTGCTGCCTTCCCTGCTCCTATGTGTTTACCTCTTTCCATTTCTGTCTTTAACACCTCTCTCTCCACCTCCTCTTTCCCTTTCTGTCTTTAACACCTCTCTCTCTCCTCTTTCTTCCTCTGTTTTTATAATTCACAACAGATGTGCATTGATGGACAGATTGAACTTGTATTTATAACACTTGGATAATGAGTTTTTCAATAAAGCGTTTCACATTCTCTACTGGTTGAAATGAAGTGTAATGTGATGAAATACTCCACCTATCCTGTGTTTATCAGATCAATGCAGATGAAGGGCATTAGATGTTGAGATGAACCAGTGTTGGAGTATTTACATGATGCATAGGAAGTGTAGTGTAGTGTTTTTTTAACATTATATTTCTGTATATATGAATTAACTAGTTAAATCCTGTTTCTAGTCTATTAGTTACAATGTGTAACCATTGATGTCCCAGGACCAAGATTGGTAAACACTGTTGAAGTGTATAATTGTAATACATACATGCAGACACGGCGTCATTCAAAGACAGGAATTTGATCCCCTCAAAGACATTCATACCTAAACTGCACATTCATTTGCCAAGGTAGAGTACATGATCAGTGAATATATTAAATGTACAGGCTACAATGTGGGGATCTCATGCATGGTAATAACTACAGGTATATACGACTTGCATCCTTGGTACAACATGATAATATATTATTCTCAATCCATAGGCTTCATTAATGTCATTCAGGCTGTTTTGAAGTTGATGCAACTGGCTATGATAGTTGAGGTTCATAGCTAGGTTCTGAACTAATATGTATTCCAAACATTTGGGTCCATACACAGATCGAATAGATAGCTAGCTACACATCCATGGGCATACAGGGATTTTAATCATCCACTGCACAGTCATCCACTGCACAATAACATACGTTATTTCATCTATCTGCATGGCAAATACAAATTTGTACATTCAATTTGCAGTAAATTCTTCAGCCAGCTAGATTCTATACATCCACTTTTTCACAAAACGACTGCCTGGTTTGTGGGTTGTTTAAGGTGTCCCTAAAACTACCAGAATGACAATTTCATACTCATGTCACAACACCTATAAAACTAGCCCAGCTTGCTGGCTAAATCACGATTTACGTAAATGAACTATGATTTAAAACAAGCATAATCGTTTGTCTCTCCATTAACTAACATTCCTGTCAACTGTACATGTTTTTTGCATGATTCATTATGACGTCATAATCCCTTACATTTGCTTCCATCCTCGTATTTCTGTCCGCCATCTTTGATGAAGAAAGGCCAACAGTCACTTGTGCAGCAGCAGCCTCCCCCGGTCCTAGTGCCGAACCGATAGGACGATGCGATGGAACGGTTGACGAAAAAAATAAATCACAGAAAAAATATATTGACTGATATTGATTTATTTAGGGGGAGGGGTAATTAATATTTTAGGACTGACGACGTTTTAAAAATTATTATTATTATTATTAGTAGATTTATGTCCGCCATCTTGGATCCAGTTTCGTTTTGTGTTGGGGTCCCTCTCTCCTCATGTTTCTCTCCGCCATCTTTGCTGATGAAAGTCTAACAGTCACTGGTGCAGCAGCAGCCTCCCCCGGTCCAAGTTCCAACCCGATAGGAAGTTTAAGATGTGATGGAACGGTTCACGAAAAAAATAAATCACATAAAAATATATTGACTGATATTGATTTATTTAGGGGGGGTTATTTAATATTTTAGGACTAGCGTCGTCTCTGATTCCTACCCTTTAACTTTTTGTCTGAAAATTAAATAACATTTTACTCAACTGCGTTACCCACTCCAGTCAGCAGATGGCGGTCTGAGACTTTAAGGCGATGCTGCTGGTGTGACGTATAATGTAGTGGACGGAACGCTTCTTTCATCAGCAGCAACAGGGAGTCAGACACCTCGGTAGCTTGCTAGACAAAATAGCCGAACCAATATAGCTCTTTAGACGCTTTCGTGCATATTAGCAACTGTGTTTTAAACCCATTTCTGTCGTCTAATTAGTTATCCGATTTAATTTCATATTTACAGTGTTGTTATTATTATTCAGCGAGCGGGGTGGATAAGTTAGCATTAGCCTAGCTAGCTAACATCTCCGACCATGCGGTCACTAAGCTACTCTCCTTCTAATGAAGAGAAGGATATGAAAGAAGAGGAGGACGCGTTCAGAGTGAAAGACGAGGAAGATATCACAGTAAAACAAGAAGTAGAGAGTGGGGCCGTTACTGTGAAAGAAGAGGAGGATGCAGTTTATGGCGTGAAAGAGGAGGGGGAGGAGATTACTTTTACATCGAAAAAGGAGGAGGAGGAAGAAGAGGAGGAACCTGGATATCTGGGCCCGGTTTCCCAAACGCATCTTCAGGCATCCAATGGTTCTAACGATGAATTTAACCATAAGATGGTTTTGAGAAACCGTTCCCTGACCAACACTAGTAAGTACTGTCTTAACAACAGAGGCACAAACTCTGCAGTTGAACTGATGTTTGGTGTTAAGGCGGAAATCTGCAATCGCTACACCCATATTGTGACTTTTACATTATTTATTTACAGCCGTTGATTCTTGAAGAATATAACACATGCCTCATGAGCTGAGTTCAAATGTTGTACCCCATCAGAACCCCAAATAATATTTGTTTTACTATAATGTTTAGAAACAATGTAAATCAACACTGTATAGCAGTTAAGAACAAATTCTTATTTTCATTAACGGACTAGGAACAGTGGGTTAATTGCCTGTTCAGGGGCAGAACGACAGATTTGTACCATGTCAGCTCGGGGATATGAACTTGCAACTGGTTACTAGTCCAACGCTCTAACCACTAGGCTACCCTGCTGCCTCAACATGGCTAAAACTATAATGTTGATATCATGGATGGTCAGTCCTTGCATCCATAGGTCTGTCTAGTTACATTTATCCAAACCCATAATAATTTTAATACCAAAATAGTGGTGGAATGAGAGATTTGTTATTGTTTGAACTGCAGATTGCTGGGTTGTGTGGGGTTTTTAAACAGCAACAAAATGGCTGCCCAGAGACTTGGTTAACAGCTGAGGGATGGGGGAAGGAGAAGTGTAACCACTCTCAAATTCATAGAGAATGATATTGTAGAAACCTTAACCCAACACCTAGCTGCCTCGTCAAGAAGTTCAGACATCTTGGCGTAACAGTTCTAAGGTGTTGATTTGACAGTCGCTGGACCCAGGTTTGAGTTCAGCTCAGGGCCTCTCCCTGAATTCACTACACTATCAGTACCAGTATCACTACCAGCAGCTAGCCAGCTAGCATACGTCCACCGTCTACCGAATAGCAGCACTGTAGAAACTATTACACTCAACTGAACGACTTGATTAGTGTAGTGTTAGCTAGCTACATAGTTGTCTTTGCTGTCTTCGTATCCAAGATAATTGTGTAGTTTAGAGCGTGTAGTCTTAGAGTGATTATCTTAATTTACTGAGGTTAGCTAGCCAGCTATTTGTCGTCCTTAACGTAGGAGACACTGCTAGCTAGCCAACAGCTAGCCAACGTCTACTGAATAGAACTTCCGCACTCAACAACCCGGTCGCATTCCGCTTCGCTCCACAGGTAGTATCACATTTTTCATTTCATTTCATTACAGCACAACGGTTTGATTTGTTTGATCGTAGCTAGCTACATAGCTAGCTACATAGCCGTCTGTGTATCAAAGATAATTGTTGTCGTTCTTTTAACGCAACGTAACGTAATCAACACTGCTAGCTAGCCAGCTAGCCCCGAATAGCAGCACTGTAGAAACTATTACACTCAACGGAACAACTTGATTAGTGTAGTGTCAACAACGCAGCCACTGCCAGCTAGCCTACAAAGTCAACAACGCAGCCACTGCCAGCTAGCCTACTTCAGCAGTACTGTATCATTTTAATCATTTTAGTCAATAAGATTCTTGCTACGTAAGCTTAACTTTCTGAACATTTGAGACGTGTAGTCCACTTGTCATTCCAATCTCCTTGCATTAGCGTAGCCTCTTCTGTAGCCTGTCAACTATGTGTCTGTCTATCCCTGTTCTCTCCTCTCTGCACAGACCATACAAACGCTCCACACCGCGTGGCCGCTGCCACCCTAATCTGGTGATCCCAGCGCGCACGACCCACGTGGAGTTCCAGGTCTCCGGTAGCCTCTGGAACTGCCGATCTGCAGCCAACAAGGCAGAGTTCATCTCAGCCTATGCCTCCCTCCAGTCCCTCGACTTCTTGGCACTGACAGAAACATGGATCACCACAGATAACACTGCTACTCCTACTGCTCTCTCTTCGTCCGCCCACGTGTTCTCGCACACCCCGAGAGCTTCTGGTCAGCGGGGTGGTGGCATCGGGATCCTTATCTCTCCCAAGTGGTCATTCTCTCTTTCTCCCCTTACCCATCTGTCTATCGCCTCCTTTGAATTTCATGCTGTCACAGTTACCAGCCCTTTCAAGCTTAACATCCTTATCATTTATCGCCCTCCAGGTCCCTCGGAGAGTTCATCAATGAGCTTGATGCCTTGATAAGCTCCTTTCCTGAGGATGGCTCACCTCTCACAGTTCTGGGCGACTTTAACCTCCCCACGTCTACCTTTGACTCATTCCTCTCTGCCTCCTTCTTTCCACTCCTCTCCTCTTTTGACCTCACCCTCTCACCTTCCCCCTACTCACAAGGCAGGCAATACGCTCAACCTCATCTTTACTAGATGCTGTTTTTCCACTAACCTCATTGCAACTCCCCTCCAAGTCTCCGACCACTACCTTGTATCCTTTTCCCTCTCGCTCTCATCCAACACTTCCCACACTGCCCCTACTCGGATGGTATCGCGCCGTCCCAACCTTCGCTCTCTCTCCCCCGCTACTCTCTCCTCTTCCATCCTATCATCTCTTCCCTCTGCTCAAACCTTCTCCAACCTATCTCCTGATTCTGCCTCCTCAACCCTCCTCTCCTCCCTTTCTGCATCCTTTGACTCTCTATGTCCCCTATCTTCCAGGCCGGCTCGGTCCTCCCCTCCCGCTCCGTGGCTTGACGACTCATTGCGAGCTCACAGAACAGGGCTCCGGGCAGCCGAGCGGAAATGGAGGAAAACTCGCCTCCCTGCGGACCTGGCATCCTTTCACTCCCTCCTCTCTACATTTTCCTCCTCTGTCTCTGCTGCTAAAGCCACTTTCTACCACTCTAAATTCCAAGCATCTGCCTCTAACCCTAGGAAGCTCTTTGCCACCTTCTCCTCCCTCCTGAATCCTCCTCCCCCCCCCCTCCTCCCTCTCTGCAGATGACTTCGTCAACCATTTTGAAAAGAAGGTTGACGACATCCGATCCTCGTTTGCTAAGTCAAACGACACCGCTGGTTCTGCTCACAGTGCCCTACCCTGTGCTCTGACCTCTTTCTCCCCTCTCTCTCCAGATGAAATCTCGCGTCTTGTGACGGCCGGCCGCCCAACAACCTGCCCGCTTGACCCTATCCCCTCCTCTCTTCTCCAGACCATTTCCGGAGACCTTCTCCCTTACCTCACCTCGCTCATCAACTTATCCCTGACCGCTGGCTACGTCCCTTCCGTCTTCAAGAGAGCGAGAGTTGCACCCCTTCTGAAAAAACCTACACTCGATCCCTCCGATGTCAACAACTACAGACCAGTATCCCTTCTTTCTTTTCTCTCCAAAACTCTTGAACGTGCCGTCCTTGGTCAGCTCTCCCGCTATCTCTCTCAGAATGACCTTCTTGATCCAAATCAGTCAGGTTTCAAGACTAGTCATTCAACTGAGACTGCTCTTCTCTGTATCACGGAGGCGCTCCGCACCGCTAAAGCTAACTCTCTCTCCTCTGCTCTCATCCTTCTAGACCTATCGGCTGCCTTCGATACTGTGAACCATCAGATCCTCCTCTCCACCCTCTCCGAGTTGGGCATCTCCGGCGTGGCCCACGCTTGGATTGCGTCCTACCTGACAGGTCGCTCCTACCAGGTGGCGTGGCGAGAATCTGTCTCCTCACCATGCGCTCTCACCACTGGTGTCCCCCAGGGCTCTGTTCTAGGCCCTCTCCTATTCTCGCTATACACCAAGTCACTTGGCTCTGTCATAACCTCACATGGTCTCTCCTATCATTGCTATGCAGACGACACACAATTAATCTTCTCTTTTCCCCTTCTGATGACCAGGTGGCGAATCGCATCTCTGCATGTCTGGCAGACATATCAGTGTGGATGACGGATCACCACCTCAAGCTGAACTTCGGCAAGACGGAGCTGCTCTTCCTCCCGGGGAAGGACTGCCCGTTCCATGATCTCGCCATCACGGTTGACAACTCCATTGTGTCCTCCTCCCAGAGCGCTAAGAACCTTGGCGTGATCCTGGACAACACCCTGTCGTTCTCAACTAACATCAAGGCGGTGGCCCGTTCCTGTAGGTTCATGCTCTACAACATCCGCAGAGTACGACCTTGCCTCACACAGGAAGCGGCACAGGTCCTAATCCAGGCACTTGTCATCTCCCGTCTGGATTACTGCAACTCGCTGTTGGCTGGGCTCCCTGCCTGTGCCATTAAACCCTACAACTCATCCAGAACGCCGCAGCCCGTCTGGTGTTCAACCTTCCCAAGTTCTCTCACGTCACCCCGCTCCTCCACTCTCTCCACTGGCTTCCAGTTGAAGCTCGCATCCGCTACAAGACCATGGTGCTTGCCTACGGAGCTGTGAGGGGAACGGCACCTCAGTACCTCCAGGCTCTGATCAGGCCCTACACCCAAATAAGGGCACTGCGTTCATCCACCTCTGGCCTGCTCGCCTCCCTACCACTGAGGAAGTACAGTTCCCGCTCAGCCCAGTCAAAACTGTTCGCTGCTCTGGCTCCCCAATGGTGGAACAAACTCCCTCACGACGCCAGGACAGCGGAATCAATCACCACCTTCCGGAGACACCTGAAACCCCACCTCTTTAAGGAATACCTAGGATAGGATAAAGTAATCCTTCTCACCCCCCCCCCCTTAAAATATGTAGATGCACTATTGTAAAGTGGCTGTTCCACTGGATGTCATAAGGTGAATGCACCAATTTGTAAGTCGCTCTGGATAAGAGCGTCTGCTAAATGACTTAAATGTAAATGTACTATGAATACAAGGACTGGCCATCCATGATGTCATAATGATAATTTAACCAGTTTTCTAGGCTATATAGTATATTCTAGAATTCATCCATGATGTCATAATGATAATTTAACCAGTTTTCTGGGCTATATAGTATATTCTAGAATTAATCTATGATGTCATAATGATAGTTGCTGACTTTTACAAATGCCTCTACCCCGTCTTCTGGCTGGGCAGAGTACTTTAGGATTTTAGTTACTGCGGTGTAACTAGGGCCTAGCCGTGCGGCCCTACCAACCCTTCTATTTCTGCGTAATGGCCCTTCGCGTGAGTTGGGTTTGTTCCTTCGTTCACTCCCTTATTTTCCGGTCTAGTATGAGGTCTTGGATAGATATACTCCTATTTAAATATTCTGAGTGTTATGGATTCCTCCTATATTTCCTTACCTTCAAGTTTCTTTTACCTCTGTATATATCAATACCTAATAACTTCTATGGGTTATTATGCTCGTCAGCTAGTAGTCACTTGGAAACTAGTATTGTTATATATTTTGACACAAATTGAATATTTTTTGCTTTTTATT
>NW_025746191.1:0-47567 GCF_021184085.1 Oncorhynchus gorbuscha | reverse complement strand
TCCATAACTAGTGGTTTCCTCATTACCAGATATACTACATCCATAACTAGTGGTTTCCTCATTACCAGTGTCACGGTGCTGACTCTCGCCCCCTTTCGGAAAAGCTGACCACGACTCCATTTTGCTGATCCCTGCCTACAGACAGAAATTAAAACAAGAGGCTCCCACGCTGAGGTCTGTCCAACGCTGGTCAGAACAAGCTGACTCTACACTCCAAGACTGCTTCCATCACGTGGACTGGGACATGTTTCGTATTGCGTCAGATGGGAATATTGACGAATACGCTGATTCGGTGTGCGAGTTCATTAGAACGTGCGTCGAAGATGTCGTTCCCATAGCAACGATAAAAACATTCCCTAACCAGAAACCGTGGATTGATGGCAGCATTCGCGTGAAACTGAAAGCGCGAACCACTGCTTTTAATCAGGGCAAGGTGTCTGGCAACATGACTGAATACAAACAGTGCAGCTATTCCCTCCGTAAGGCTATCAAACAAGCTAAGCGTCAGTACAGAGACAAAGTGGAATCTCAATTCAATGGCTCAGACACAAGAGGCATGTGGCAGGGTCTACAGTCAATCACGGACTACAAGATGAAATCCAGCCCAGTCACGGACCAGGATGTCTTGCTCCCAGGCAGACTAAATAACTTTTTTGCCCGCTTTGAGGACAATACAGTGCCACTGACACGGCCTGCAACGGAAACATGCAGTCTCTCCTTCACTGCAGCCGAGGTGAGTAAGACATTTAAACGTGTTAACCCTCGCAAGGCTGCAGGCCCAGACGGCATCCCCAGCCGCGCCCTCCGAGCATGCGCAGACCAGCTGGCCGGTGTGTTTACGGACATATTCAATCAATCCCTATACCAGTCTGCTGTTCCCACATGCTTCAAGAGGGCCACCATTGTTCCTGTTCCCAAGAAAGCTAAGGTAACTGAGCTAAACGACTACCGCCCCGTAGCACTCACTTCCGTCATCATGAAGTGCTTTGAGAGACTAGTCAAGGACCATATCACCTCCACCCTACCTGACACCCTAGACCCACTCCAATTTGCTTACCGCCCAAATAGGTCCACAGACGATGCAATCTCAACCACACTGCACACTGCCCTAACCCACCTGGACAAGAGGAATACCTATGTGAGAATGCTGTTCATCGACTACAGCTCGGCATTCAACACCATAGTACCCTCCAAGCTCGTCATCAAGCTCGAGACCCTGGGTCTCGACCCCGCCCTGTGCAACTGGGTACTGGACTTCCTGACGGGCCGCCCCAGGTGGTGAGGGTAGGCAACAACATCTCCTCCCCGCTGATCCTCAACACGGGGCCCCACAAGGGTGCGTTCTGAGCCCTCTCCTGTACTCCCTGTTCACCCACGACTGCGTGGCCACGCACGCTCCAACTCAATCATCAAGTTTGCGGACGACACAACAGTGGTAGGCTTGATTACCAACAACGACGAGACGGCCTACAGGGAGGAGGTGAGGGCCCTGGAGTGTGGTGTCAGGAAAATAACCTCACACTCAACGTCAACAAAACTAAGGAGATGATTGTGGACTTCAGGAAACAGCAGAGGGAACACCCCCTATCCACATCGATGGAACAGTAGTGGAGAGGGTAGCTAGTTTTAAGTTCCTCGGCATACACATCACAGACAAACTGAATTGGTCCACTCACACTGACAGCGTCGTGAAGAAGGCGCAGCAGCGCCTATTCAACCTCAGGAGGCTGAAAAATTCAGCTTGTCACCAAAAGCACACAAACTTCTACAGATGCACAATCGAGAGCATCCTGAGGGCTGTATCACCGCCTGGTACGGCAACTGCTCCGCCCTCAACCGTAAGGCTCTCCAGAGGGTAGTGAGGACTGCACAACGCATCACCGGGGGCAAACTACCTGCCCTCCAGGACACCTACACCACCCGTTGTTACAGGAAGGCCATAAAGATCATCAAGGACATCAACCACCCGAACCACTGCCTGTTCACCCCGCTATCATCCAGAAGGCGAGGTCAGTACAGGCATCAAAGCTGGGACCGAGAGACTGAAAAACAGCTTCTATCTCAAGGCCATCAGACTGTTAAATAGCCACCACTAACATTGAGTGGCTGCTGCCAACACACTGTCATTGACACTGACCCAACTCCAGCCATTTTAATAATGGGAATTGATGGAAATGATGTAAATATATCACTAGCCACTTTAAACAATGCTACCTTATATAATGTTACTTACCCTACATTATTCATCTCATATGCATATGTATATACTGTACTCTACAACATCGACTGCATCCTTATGTAACACATGTATCACTAGCCACTTTAACTATGCCACTTTGTTTACTTTGTCTACACACTCATCTCATATGTATATACTGTACTCGATACCATCTACTGTATGCTGCTCTGTACCATCACTCATTCATATATCCTTATGTACATGTTCCTTATCCCCTTACACTGTGTATAAGACAGTAGTTTTGGAATTGATTTAGATTACTTGTTGGTTATCACTGCATTGTCGGAACTAGAAGCACAAGCATTTCGCTACACTCGCATTAACATCTGCTAACCATGTGTATGTGACAAATAAAATTTGATTTGATAAAATTTGATTTGATTTGCAGCAAATGCCTCTACCCCGTCTTCTGGCTGGGCAGAGTACTTTAGGATTTTAGTTACTGCGGTGTAACAAGGGCCTAGCCGTGCGGCCCTACCAACCCTTCTATTTCTTCGTAATGGCCCTTCGCGTGAGTTGGGTTTGTTCCTTCGTTCACGTTGTCACTCCCTTATTTTCCGGTCTAGTATGAGGTCTTGGATAGATATACTCCTATTTAAATATTCTGAGTGTCATGGATTCCTCCTATATTTCCTTACTTTCAAGTTACTTTACCTCTGTATATATCAATACCTAATAACTTCTTCTATTGATTATTATGCTCGTCAGCTAGTAGTCACTTGGAAACTAGTATTGTTATATATTTTGACTCTCCTAAAAATATATTATTGTCCACACAATGACATTTTTTAAATTTTTATTTTACCTTTATTTTACTAGGCAAGTCAGCTAAGAACAAATTCTTATTTTCAATGACAGCCTAGGAACAGATTTGTACCTCGTCAGCTCTGGGATTCGAACTTGCAACCTTTCAGGTTACTAGTCCAACGCACTAACCACAAGGCTACCCTGTGGTAATAAATGCTCAGCCCCTTGGTCACTTTCCTGTAATTGGTATTCTCACAGCACTAACGCTAGATTCGAATTCCAATATCTTAATATCAAATCAAATCAAATTTATTTATATAGCCCTTCGTACATCAGCTGATATCTCAAAGTGCTGTACAGAAACCCAGCCTAAAACCCCAAACAGCAAACAATGCAGGTGTAAAAGCACGGTGGCTAGGAAAAACTCCCTAGAAAGGCCAAAACCTAGGAAGAAACCTAGAGAGGAACCGGGCTATGTGGGGTGGCCAGTCCTCTTCTGGCTGTGCCGGGTAGAGATTATAACAGAACATGACCAAGATGTTCAAATGTTCATAAATGACCAGCATGGTCAAATAATAATAAGGCAGAACAGTTGAAACTGGAGCAGCAGCACAGTCAGGTGGACTGGGGACAGCAAGGAGCCATCATGTCAGGTAGTCCTGGGACATGGTCCTAGGGCTCAGGTCCTCCGAGAGAGAGAAAGAAAGAGAGAATTAGAGAGAGCATATGTGGGGTGGCCAGTCCTCTTCTGGCTGTGCCGGGTGGAGATTATAACAGAACGTGGCCAAGATGTTCAAATGTTCATAAATGACCAGCATGGTTGAATAATAGTAAGGCAGAACAGTTGAAACTGGAGCAGGAGCATGGCCAGGTGGACTGGGGACAGCAAGGAGTCCTCATGTCAGGTAGTCCTGGGACATGGTCCTAGGGCCCAGGCCAGTTGAAACTGGAGCAACAGCATGGCCAGGTGGACTGGGGACAGCAAGGAGTCATCATGTCAGGTAGTCCTGGGGCATGGTCCTAGGGCTCAGGTCCTCCGAGAGAGAGAAAGAAAGAGAGAAGGAGAGAATTAGAGAACGCACACTTAGATTCACACAGGACACCTGAATAGGACAGGAGAAGTACTCCAGATAAACAAACTGACCCTAGCCCCCGACACATAAACTACTGCAGCATAAATACTGGAGGCTGAGACAGGAGGGGTCAGGAGACACTGTGGCCCCATCCGAGGACACCCCGGACAGGGCCAAACAGGAAGGATATAACCCCACCCACTTTGCCAAAGCACAGCCCCCACACCACTAGAGGGAAATCTTCAACCACCAACTTACCATCCTGAGACAAGGCCGAGTATAGCCCACAAAGATCTCCGACACGGTACAACCCAAGGGGGGACCCAGACAGGCCGACCACAACAGTGAATCAACCCACCCAGGTGACGCACCCCCCCAGGGACGGCACGAGAGAGCCCCAGCAAGCCAGTGACTCAGCCCCGTAACAGGGTTAGAGGCAAAGAATCCCAGTGAAAAGAGGGGAACCGGCCAGGCAGAGACAGCAAGGGCGGTTCGTTGCTCCAGAGCCTTTCCGTTCACCTTCCCACTCCTGGGCCAGACTACACTCAATCATATGACCCACTGAAGAGATGAGTCTTCAGTAAAGACTTAAAGGTTGAGACCGAGTTTGCGTCTCTGACATGGGTAGGCAGACCGTTCCATAAAAATGGAGCTCTATAGGAGAAAGCCCTGCCTCCAGCTGTTTGCTTAGAAATTCTAGGGACAATTAGGAGGCCTGCGTCTTGTGACCGTAGCGTACGTGTAGGTATGTACGGCAGGACCAAATCAGAGAGGTAGGTAGGAGCAAGCCCATGTAATGCTTTGTAGGTTAGCAGTAAAACCTTGAAATCAGCCCTTGCTTTGACAGGAAGCCAGTGTAGAGAGGCTAGCACTGGAGTAATATGATCAAATTTTTTGGTTCTAGTCAGGATTCTAGCAGCCGTATTTAGCACTAACTGAAGTTTATTTAGTGCTTTATCCGGGTAGCCGGAAAATAGAGCATTGCAGTAGTCTAACCTAGAAGTGACAAAAGCATGGATTAATTTTTCTGCATCATTTTTGGACAGAAAGTTTCTGATTTTTGCAATGTTACGTAGATGGAAAAAAGCTGTCCTCGAAATGGTCTTGATATGTTCTTCAAAAGAGAGATCAGGGTCCAGAGTAACGCCGAGGTCCTTCACAGTTTTATATGAGACGACTGTACAACCATTAAGATTAATTGTCAGATTCAACAGAAGATCTCTTTGTTTCTTGGGACCTAGAACAAGCATCTCTGTTTTGTCCGAGTTTAATAGTAGAAAGTTTGCAGCCATCCACTTCCTTATGTCTGAAACACATGCTTCTAGCGAGGGCAATTTTGGGGCTTCACCATGTTTCATTGAAATGTACAGCTGTGTGTCATCCGCATAGCAGTGAAAGTTTACATTATGTTTTCGAATAACATCCCCAAGAGGTAAAATATATAGTGAAAACAATAGTGGTCCTAAAACAGAACCTTGAGGAACACCGAAATGTACAGTTGATTTGTCAGAGGACAAACCATTCACAGAGACAAACTGATATCTTTCCGACAGATAAGACCTAAACCAGGCCAGAACATGTCCGTGTAGACCAATTTGGGTTTCCAATCTCTCCAAAAGAATGTGGTGATCGATGGTATCAAAAGCAGCACTAAGGTCTAGGAGCACGAGGACAGATGCAGAGCCTCGGTCCGATGCCATCAAAATGTCATTTACCACCTTCACAAGTGCCGTCTCAGTGCTATGATGGGGTCTAAAACCAGACTGAAGCATTTCGTATACATTGTTTGTCTTCAGGAAGGCAGTGAGTTGCTGCGCAACAGCCTTCTCTAAAATATTTGAGAGGAATGGAAGATTCGATATAGGCCGATAGTTTTTTATATTTTCTGGGTCAAGGTTTGGCTTTTTCAAGAGAGGCTTTATTACTGCCACTTTTAGTGAGTTTGGTACACATCCAGTGGATAGAGAGCCGTTTATTATGTTCAACATAGGAGGGCCAAGCACAGGAAGCAGCTCTTTCAGTAGTTTAGTTGGAATAGGGTCCAGTATACAGCTTGAAGGTTTAGAGGCCATGATTATTTTCATCATTGTGTCAAGAGATATAGTACTAAAACACTTGAGCGTCTCTCTTGATCCTAGGTCCTGGCAGAGTTGTGCAGACTCAGGACAACTGAGGTTTGGAGGAATACGCAGGTTTAAAGAGGAGTCCGTAATTTGCTTTCTAATAATCATAATCTTTTCCTCAAAGAAGTTCATGAATTTATCACTGCTAAAGTGCAAGTCATCCTCTCTTGGGGAATGCTGCTTTTTAGTTAGCTTTGCCACAGTATCAAAAAGGAATTTCGGATTGTTCTTATTTTCCTCAATTAAGTTAGAAAAATAGGACGATCGAGCAGCAGTAAGGGCTCTTCGGTACTGCACGGTACCGTCCTTCCAAGCTAGTCGGAAGACTTCCAGTTTGGTGTGGCGCCATTTCCGTTCCAATTTTCTGGAAGCTTGCTTCAGAGCTCGGGTATTTTCTGTGTACCAGGGAGCTAGTTTCTTATGAGACATTTTTTTAGTTTTTAGGGGTGCAACTGCATCTAGGTTATTGCGCAAGGTTAAATTGAGATCCTCAGTTAGGTGGTTAACGGATTTTTGTCCTCTGGCGTCCTTGGGTAGGCAGAGGGAGTCTGAAGGGCATCAAGGAATCTTTGTGTTGTCTGTGAATTTATAGCACGACTTTTGATGTTCCTTGGTTGGGGTCTGAGCAGATTATTTGTTGCAATTGCAAACGTAATAAAATGGTGGTCCGATAGTCCAGGATTATGAGGAAAAACATTAAGATCCACAACATTTATTCCATGGGACAAAACTAGGTCCAGCGTATGACTGTGAGAGTGAGTGGGTCCAGAGACATGTTGGACAAAACCCACTGAGTCGATGTGGCTCCAAAAGCCTTTTGGAGTGGGTCTGTGGACTTTTCCATGTGAATATTAAAGTCACCAAAGATTAGAATATTATCTGCAATGACTACAAGGTCTGATAGGAATTCAGGGAACTCAGTGAGAAACGCTGTATATGGCCCAGGAGGCCTGTAAACAGTAGCTATAAAAAGTGATTGAGTAGGCTGCATAGATTTCATGACTAGAAGCTCAAAAGACGAAAACGTCTTTTTTTTTTGTAAATTGAAATTTGCTATCGTAAATGTTAGCAACACCTCCACCTTTGCGGGATGCACGGGGGATATGGTCACTAGTGTAGCCAGGAGGTGAGGCCTCATTTAACACAGTAAATTCATCAGGCTTAAGCCATGTTTCAGTCAGGCCAATCACATCAAGATTATGATCAGTGATTAGTTCATTGACTATAATTGCCTTTGAAGTAAGGGATCTAACATTAAGTAGCCCTATTTTGAGATGTGAGATATCATGATCTCTTTCAGTAATGACAGGAATGGAGGTGGTCATTATCCTAGTGAGATTGCTAAGGCGAACACCGCCATGTTTAGTTTTGCCCAACCTAGGTCGAGGCACAGACACGGTCTCAATGGTGATAGCTGAGCTGACTACACTAACTATGCTAGTGGCAGACTCCACTATGCTGGCAGGCTGGCTAATAGCCTGCTGCCTGGCCTGCACCCTATTTCATTGTGGAGCTAGAGGAGTTAGAGCCCTGTCTATGTTGGCAGATAAGATGAGAGCACCCCTCCAGCTAGGATGGAGTCCGTCACTCCTCAGCAGGTCAGGCTTGGTCCTGTTTGTGGGTGAGTCCCAGAAAGAGGGCCAATTATCTACAAATTCTATCTTTTGGGAGGGGCAGAAAACAGTTTTCAACCAGCGATTGAGTTGTGAGACTCTGCTGTAGAGCTCATCACTCCCCCTAACTGGGAGGGGGCCAGAGACAATTACTCGATGCCGACACATCTTTCTAGCTGATATGCACGCAGAAGCTATGTTGCGCTTGGTGATCTCTGACTGTTTCATCCTAACATCGTTGGTGCCGACGTGGATAACAATATCTCTATACTCTCTACACTCGCCAGTTTTAGCTTTAGCCAGCACCATCTTCAGATTAGCCTTAACGTCGGTAGCCCTGCCCCGGGTAAACAGTGTATGATCGCTGGATGATTCGCTTTAAGTCTAATACTGCGGGTAATGGAGTCGCCAATGACTAGAGTTTTCAATTTGTCAGAGATAATGGTGGGAAGCTTCGGCGTCTCAGACCCCGTAACGGGAGGAGTAGAGACCAGAGAAGACTCGGCCTCTGACACCGACCCGCTGCTTAATGGGGAAAACCGGTTGAAAGTTTCTGTCTGCTGAATGAGCGACACCGGTTGAGCGTTCCTACAGCATTTCCTTCCAGAAACCGTGAGAAAGTTGTCCGGCTGCGGGGACTGTGCCAGGGGATTTATACTACTATCTGTACTTACTGGTGGCACAGACGCTGTTTCATCCTTTCCTACACTGAAATTACCCTTGCCTAACGATTGCGTCTGAAGCTGGGCTTGCAGTACAGCTATCCTCGCCGTAAGGCGAGCACAGCGGCTGCAATTAGAAGGCATCATGTTAATGTTACTACTTAGCTTCGGCTGTTGGAGGTCCTGACGAATCGTGTCCAGATAAAGCGTCCGGAGTGAAAAAGTCGAGGAAAGAAAAGTCGAGGAAAAAATAAATATATGAACGGTAATTAAAAAGTGAAACCCGTAAAGTTGTCAGGTAGCAAAATAGGTTGGCAACAAAACGCACAGCAATTCGAAAACAAGCCTGCAAGTTGTGACCGGAAGTGACGTCACTTCCAACTCTGTGTATGGACTCAATATATTGTAACCGGTACTTGGCTGTGTCCTTGTATTGCTAATCACATCTGTACCTGATGTCTCACTGTGTGACTGCCGCTTTGTCTGTGATCAAGAGGTGTCAAGACCCCTGTGTTTCAAATATTGTTCTAGTCTAACAAAAAGCGTATAGTGTAATAGTAAATGTACCTATGATGATTCTCCATATGAAGTCTGTCTCATATGTCAGTGAGGATCATGCCTCTCTTATGATCTCTGTTCTCTTTATATACCTTTTTACAGGGGAAGTTCGCAAGTTTCTGGATCTGTGGCTAAACCACACTTTCACACTGACACTGCCCTGCTGCTTGCACCGGCCGCTTACTTGGGGACTGTAGATTGCTTACACTGAGTGCTTACTCTAGATACATAAGATTAAGAATGGGGAGGAATGCCTCGAAAGAAGCCCCAGAACTAACGGGAGACGAGCGATACATGGCACAGAAAGACAAGAGAAACATCGATTTCTGTCTAAGATGGAAAAAGAAATACGATTGTGATGGCCGTCTAAATGTAGAAAACCTGGAATCCCTTATAAAACAGATACATAAGGAATGTGGTAATAATGTGAAAAAGCAGAATAAACAGGGGTTATACACGGCCGGAGTTTGGCTTTCGGAAGCAAAAAAGAGAATGGGACGCGCCGAAAAAGAGATTAAATCTAACAAGGTTCGAGAGACACTACCCACTGCTCCCGCAGATAGAGAAGTTAACCAATTGAGTGGGGGCGAGGATAACAAACTATATCTTCCTAGATTATACCAACAATGCAGAGATAATCCAGTTGACGAATTTGTGATAATAAGAATACGGGTGCTGGAGCAACCGTTGAAATTACCACCCAAGTATGTGGATCCCACGGAAACTAAGAGAGTTATAATGAATTTAGAGAAGGAAATAAAGTCAAGAAAAATGAATAAGGTGGGTCAAAAGAAAAATACAAGATGTTTTAATTGTAACAAAATTGGACATTTCGCCCGGGAGTGTAACACTCCACGAAAAAATCGTCAACAGGTTGTAATTTAAATGTAGGGAATAACGGAGAGATACGATACAATTTCGGGCTATCTGGACGTTATAGCATGGTACGTTAAATGTTAGGGTAAATTAAATTGAGAAGTTCGGTTGGGTTTACTCTGATGATTAGAATTCAAAACTGAACTCAATCTGAATAGGGAATATATATTTTACAAAGGCAGGCAGATTTGTGTCTATAGCCAAGCAACGGAATTGCTAGACACTCAAATGGGGCTATATAGTGCAACGCTTGACTATAAATTAGGTGAGAATAGTTTAATCGTAAGAAGTTGTGATTGTTTTTCTAATTATTGATTTTTGGTTAAGGTAACGCCAGTGAAATTGAACGAAAAGTAACGTATTCTAAAAATGATCTGATTTCCGACCTCATTGTGGGGAACAAATGAAAAGTATTTTCTTAAAGGGACAGTGCACGGTAATCACAGTGGTTTGAGTGTATGACAGTAGAAAATATTGTGTGACGACAATTCGAAGATAGAAAAATAAGTTACATGATACCTCAAGGGATTTAAAACAAACGATGTGAGGGGATTATCATAATTATTAGGTTTTGTTTTTGTAGTAAACGTTTGGGTTAAGGGGATTTCCCTGTTCCCAGAGACAAGGCATTTTAAAGGCGTACACTCACTAATGCTGGTCTGAGTTTGTAATTAGACAAGTGAATAATGTATTGGGAATAGAGTTGTAATTAAAAATACTAAGTCAAAGACGAGACAGGTACTTAGAGCAAAATGGATTCTAAATGATAACAAAGAGACAACTATAATTCATGCCCATTATGCCCATCGAAATGTTTTTATAAAATTAGCGAATTGAGAGATGTTGATTGATGTTGTAGACTAATTCAGGGTTCAACAGAGGTGATAAATTAGGTTTGGTTTATCGAACCCGAAATACTGTTGTTACAGACAGCCAACCATTATTTACAATGAGTTGAAAATCGTTGCGATATGAGTCAAGGTTGAACGCTTGTTGATGACGTCACTAGCGAGACACTTTTGTCACCAGGGACTGGGGATAACGGAGCAAATCGTATCTAGGTTTCCAGAAGTGATATACAAATGTTTTGGTTATTTGTTTAATGGTTATGGCCAATTTTAGGGGTTGATAAAACTGGAACAGTGTGTTCTGGCGGTTTTAGATAGAACTCTTTGTTCCGGAACGGATGAGAGTTACCCAAGATAAGTAAATTAAAGGAGCCATGAGAGGATGCGAATGCATATTTATTAAATATCGGGGATTAAATTACGGATTCCTTACACTGTGTAATGTATGACATTTGCGGCAGAGAGAAAAAGTAATGCATTGGATAATAATGTTATCGGGTTAATTGTATCTAAAGGTAGCATGGTCATTTAAGTAAACATATCCGTAGACTATGTTTAAAACTTATGATTAATGATTTGAGTCAAAGGGGAATTATCATTAGGTTTAGTTATAGTTCACTTATTGAGTTTCTGATTCGAAATAGCATTAGGGAATGATAGTTAGGGGTGTGGTGGCTCACTTTAGATTATAACTTTGAATTATACAGGTGACTATTTCTATTCAAAAGATAAAGGGTTCTTTATGCCTAATATGGTATGACCTTTTGACCTTATCATGACTGGCTCCCAAGGTCTGATCAGCCTCAGGGGAGAGTCATTTGTATAATGAATGGGGTCATATTGAGTTACTAGTTTTAAGGTAAATTCATTAGAAATAAAGCAGTTTTGGTTGAGGGTTAGAATTACTGTTTGAACCCCAAATGAGAAAGTGGTTCAGGATTCTGTCTTATAACATTAGTTGTGAAGTTTTTTGAATGGGCTATTAGGGATTTGGTATTGTAACAGAGAGAAAGTCATATTTATCATTGAGAATAAATAGGGGAAGATAACATATTATGAGCCAACAGGGCAGGGAAGAAATTGAGATATTTTTGTTTGGTTTTAACATTCGGTTACAGGAGTGTCAAAAGACGGGAGACATTACCTGTGTAATGGGGGAGGGTGTCCGTATGATAACCAACTTGGGACAGTTTTGGGACTGGAGAAGAGGATATCTTTATAGCATAGGGGATTCCACAAAGGTGGATAGGCTTTCCATGATATGGGGGAAACCTGGGAGCACTGTTGAACTTTGTAAAGGTGATGAAATCCTACTAAACCATCAAAACTATTAAGCTCTCTGATGCAGGCACTTACACCCTCGGACTACAAAGGACGAGGACAGACATGATGGGTGTTTTAAGATGCTCCAGTTGGAAAGACTGAGGATGACCCATGTATGTTTGTTCTCCCTGTCGTGAAGGGTGGCATGGTGTCCACCTGGTGCTGGATAAGAATAGCTGAGTGGACCAGATGGGTTATAAGAATGCTTTGTTCTGCTTTACTCTGTTATCCATGACCAAAGTTTTATTCCACACTTTGCAACACATTAAATCCATGTTATTGTCAGATAGAGGACTGAGGGTCCCCAAGGAGAGGGCTTGTTAGTATAGGAAGGATTTTTAATATGGTTGGCATTTATTAGACCTTGATTGATTATTATGAGTTTTTGAATGGTGTTGCATTTAGCAGGAATGTAGGACATCTGTGATGATTTAGGATTATTGTTAGGATTAATATAGATTGATTGAGGGAATTTGTGGGGAATTTGGAGAAAAGCCGCTCATAGACATGAGAAAGATAACAGTACAGACAGATAGGGGAAAAGACAGGACGAGCCCTCACTGCAGAGACCTTGAAGGTTGGAGAGCAGAGAAGTTTCAGGAGGGGAGACAGGACGAGCAAAGATAACATAGTGAGTAGATAAACAGTTACTGAAGGATGATGTCAGACATAAGGATGGTATACTAAATCTTACCTAAGTCATTGTTTAAAACAAGGCAAGGTTGTTACCTGGGCAGAGCCAGGTAACAAAAGGGGGGAGGTAAATGGTGTTCTAGAATAGGATAAAAAAAAAAAAAAAAAAAAATGTTTAGCTAATAAACAGAACGAATAAGTTCTGTTTTATTAACCAAATCTGTATGTCCAAGATTTTATGCACTACAGGAGAACTACAGGTGAAGTCACTCAATCCAGTCCCATACCAAGGCCTCCTGGTGACAGCTAGCTGAAAGAGCTACCCAGATTCATATCGCACGGCGGAAGGGTAAGACACTTTTTCACTGTCGGACAATAAACAGAGTTCGGGAGAAGAACTGGAATTAACAGAATTCCGGGGCCAACTCTCGAATGAAGTATGAAATCCTCCCTGTCCTGTCACCCCTGTTTTTGTTCATAGAAGTGAAGATGTGTCTGGCTCTGGCTGTTGATATGTTCTCGGGGAGAGGGTGGGGCTTCACGTGTGTCACGTGTGCACTGACCGTCCTGAGCTGTTTTATTGTGGGGGCCATATTCCTGATTCACCATGATCCCCCGGAGAGTGCCAAAGAGGATAATTTGACTCATGTGCTAGATGAGGGAAATGGGATGTTACCAAAGATTCTCAAAAGGTCACTGAAACAAAACAGTAAGGATGTGAGGGTGGAATTGGGCAAGGATCTCTCAGTAGAATTTTGTGTAGATCAATTGGAGTCATTCACCCCTTGGCAGTCTAGAACCATGGGACTCTATGGGAAGTATTTGTGTAAAGCACCGTGTAAGTCGTGGAGCCAGGTCATAGCTCACACTGAAAGAGATGGCTACGTAAACCCATACACTCAATTTGGGACCAGGTGGAGTATAGTAAGGGTTGTCGTTTTGGACTGTGTTCCCGAGCAGAGGAAGTATTGTATAAAGGTGCGAATTAACATTAAGGCGGTCAATACTCAGGACCTCGGTTATGGTATGTGGGCTTCGACCAGTTTTCAACTGATACTATGGTACCGTTCCAGGTGGCAGAAGTTAGAGTCGATAAGGAGAATATGATTGGCCGAAGTTCAACCAATCCCTCTAAAATAACGGCAATTCCTAGTGTAATCATCCAGGGTAAAGGACCAGTACGAATAGTTCAGACCAAAGACCTTAAAGAAGTTATAGAGGTAGAGACTGGATTTGGGGAGTCCAACTTATGGTTGGAATGGATTCAATATACGGCCAGATCAGTGGCTAAAGATGAATGTTATGCCTGTGCAAACGCAAAACCCCAGTTAACAACCATCCCTTTTCCACTGAACGGAATTAATTCCCCTAAGGGAATGGCATGTATGGTAAAGCTATTCATGAAAGCAGGAATGCCAAATAAAATAAAATGGGCCAGTGTCGACATCTGGTGGTTGTGTGGGGGAATGAGTTTGTGCGGTATTGCCGACTGATTGGAATGGACTATGTGCTTTAGTACATTTAGGAAGGCCTTTTACACTCATACAACACCAAGACATGAAGTTAGCAAAACGAGAGAGAAGAGATGCTCCATCTGGGTCTTTTGACGACAGAGTATATATTGATAACATTGGGGTGCCACGAGGTGTGCCGGATGAGTTCAAGGCAATAAATCAGATACTAGCAGGATTAGAGTCAAGCATTTTTTAGAGTCAAGCAATGTAGACTGGATTAATTATATTTATTATAATCAACAGCGCTTTATCAATTATTCCAGAGATGCGATTAAAGGTTTGGCAGAACAGACTGAAGCAACCAGCCTGATGGCTTGGCAGAATAGAATTGCATTGGATATGTTATTGGCTGAAAAGGGAGGAGTATGTGTGACCTTCGGGAACATGTGTTGTACTTTCATCCCGAATGGCACAGCTCCGGACGAATCAGTGCCCGAAGCCTCAGCTGTTTTGACCACCCTGGCTCACGGGTTGGCAGAAACTCTGGGGTGGATATTTCTCTGAATTAAATTGGGTTGACAGTATTTATGGAAAAATGTGGTGTTATGGGCCACCTTAACCTGTGTGACTGTGTTAGTCTTGTACGTACGTGGTTGATTGCATGTATGTATGAAAGTTATTGTTTCCAGGACTATAGAGAGATCAATGACACTACAGATGGGGCCGTTATGGGCCAATTCCAGGTTCCGACCCGTGGAGGACTGAAGGCATATCTACAGAGGAAGTGGACGAATCTGGATCTGTCATTTGTGGGGAATTTATGTTTGATGAGGCTAGTGTTGAGATGAAGGGGAATTAGATTGTAATTTGTTTCCATGATTAAACTGTTTTTTAATGAAGGTCGTGACGAAAATCCGGAAGGAAGAGTTATGATTCTGATGTAGGTTTAAAAACAGTTGGAGTTAAGGTTAGATTTGATTAATGATATTTGGAGAGTTGGATAGCGTCTGCTAAATGACTTAAATGTAAAATAATAATGTTCATTTGTTGATTACGTGTGTGTCTATTCATATGATAATCTGATAAACCTCTATAAAAAGGTTAGTTAAATTCGTTTATACTTATATTTTTATGATTAAATAAAACTAGATGTAGAATTGAATGTATAATATTTGATCAAAGGGAGGATTGATAGAAGAAAATATAGTTTAGATGATCAATTATGTATTTAATGATTAGAAACCATTTATTCTAATACTATTATGTTATGATATGAAAAGTAAAGGTTATTGGTTAAGCTGTTACTGAAAATGTAAGCAGAACTAATTTGATTGTCATTGTTGATTGTTGAGAAATCTGTATCTTTTAGACAGGTTGAATGGTTTATGAGGGGGAGAAAAAGCATTTTAAACAAAAAAACAAGATAAGAATGTTTGATGATGTCATTTTGAGTTTATAACATTGAAATCTTGTATGTGGTTAGTACTCTCTGGAATTAAAAGTATCTTTTAACCTGGCTGGTTTAAGACTGGTCTCGGACCTACTTCAATGCATAATTAATGAATTTTTCATTAAATAACCTTAGAAATCTGTGCTATGTGGTTAGTACGATCTCTGGAACCACCCTTTAACCTGGCTTTTAAGACTGGTCTCAATGACTTCATGCATAATTAATGAACTTACAACTCATTAAATGAATTAGAAATGAGTTATTATTATTATTAAAACATTAAAGGAATTTAGAATTCCTCTATCTCCACACCTCCCTCCGTCACTGTCACCGCTCCCTCTTCCACTCCTTCTCGCACCACTGTCCCACTCTCCCTCTTCTCCGCTCCTTCCCGTTCTTCCGCCTTTTTATTCTCTCCTTTTTCCTTCTTTCCATCTTCACTCCGCTTTCTTTTCGCCTCTTCCTTCTTCCCTTCTCCGTCCTTCTCTGTCCTTTTCCCTGTGCCATTGGTACAATCCGCACGCGTCCTTTCTTTTCTCCCCCATCCCCGCTCCCCCAGCTGCAGACGCGTATGACCTGTGACGAGCCAGGCAATCACGCCACAGGTGTTCTCTGGAGCCACACCCGTGGCAAGCCTTGGGCTCGTCACACTCCCTGGCCTCGTGCTCTTCCGACCCACAAAACCGACACCTCTTGGCGCCGCACGAGGCCAGGGTATGGCCGTAGGCCATACAACGCCTGCAGAACGGGGGCTGACGTGCATAGTATAGGGTTCCCCTGTCAGCCCCCAGGGAGAACATTGCCGGAGGATGGAGGTAGCCATCCACACTCTTCGGGGACTCCCTGAGTAACACCTGGAAGCCTCTCTTCCCATTCCAGAAACCCAGGGAGTCCCTGAGGTACCTCGCTGAGGAGACATTGTCCATGTACCTCCCCAGAAAGGCCCTCACTTCTTCGTCCTTCACGTGCGGATTGTACATGGTTACGGTGACCACCCTGAAGTTGTTTCTTGCCAGGCTGGTCACCGTGTAATGACACAGGGGACCTTCTTCTTTCCTTTCAGTCACCGTCTTCATAATCTCATTGTGTTTTTCTTCCAAATATAGGGTTACATCAAACCCCTTCTCCATTGGGTTCCCCTGAAGGCATAGAACATCTTTAACCTTCAATTTTAGGTGCCCCATTAGGATGTTCCTCCCGAAGGTTTCTCTCCCCCAAGGCTCCATCTCTTTTCCCCGCCAAGAAAAGCGCACCGTGTTGGCCAGTCCAATCCCCGGAACCGACGGTCCAGATGATCTCCTCACGGATGATGGCGCACCCGTCCCACCACCTCAAACTTATAAACAGGAAGCAAATCCAAAAAGGTGGATCAACTAAAGGTGCTGACTCTCCAAATCTATCAAGACAACTGGAGCACTGGGCCAGACACTCTTAAATAGAACCTGGACCAGCTCAGGTGAAACACCTTCCCACTAATGAGATGGACAAGCCAGCACAAGTGTAACACGTACTGACTAACGAGGTGACACCAATCAGTGCACTGCTAACTATACCCGCTAACGAGCTACGCTAACGGTGACACTAATCAGCTAACGAGCTATAGCTATACCTGCTAAAGTACCCAAGTTCAACCTCAAAACATAAATGGAAAGACCAAAGCCTGTAACACCTTCCCCCTTAAGACAACAAATCCTATATTTTTGTTGGACATGGTTGCTCACCCCCAACAGAAAACTTCCATTTCACATAATCAACTACAATGCTTCAATATAAACATGGTGTCTACTGGCTGTCAACAATTAAAAACAAGAAAAAACACATTTCTAAATAATATACAATAGTAGAACTTCTCTTCAACTTGCAAGGAGCCCCCAAAAACCTTGTCTCCAACATGGAAAAACGTGCAGTCAAAATAAATTGTGATCCATGGCAATGAAAAACGGGTTGACTGCCCACCCTTGAGACAATCAGCAACCAACTTCTCGCTCTCTTTTCAGGGTTCACTCGAAAGGCATGTTGTTGGTTCGGGCCCAGTCCCTAATGTCATGCATTTGGGTTAGCACATTGAGAATGAATCCTGATATTCTAAAAGCAGGGCAACATTGTCAATATAATTGTACCCAAAAATAGTCAGCAGATTGCATAAATAATTATGATTACTAAATGTTAAATAATTGTAAATATGAAAATCAAAACCAAATGTACACCCCTTTGTTAATATGTATTGGCAATACTTCACTTAATGGTGAGGCATGGAATAATAAAACATTTTGTCAGGCTGAATGTTTGAAATATGAGGTGATTTGAGTCATGCTTCTTCAGTAGTGGAATAAAGACAATTAGCATTTGAATGTTGTCAAGAAATACTGGAGTGATGTCAGATTGTTAATAAAATTGATTATAGACCAATTTATTATACTGCTTTCATGTGTGTATATACAAACATCTGCAACAATTATCATATTACATGTATTTTTAAACAAGCAGCTTTTTCAACTTGTAGAAAACAGCAAGCTACATTTTGAAGTGATGCATTTTGATTAAAGTGGGTCACCAACACAGTAAGTGTAACACAGCTCTTTTTTTGTTAGTCACTTTTTGTTAAATAATACTCTTTCAATTCAGAGCCTGGATTTTCCCCTGAGACTAATATCCATATCATGCTGCAATCAATTGAAAACGGTGAGGAAGAACATCATTAAAATACTCCGACTGCAATGTTAAAACATTCTACATTGTGACATCATTAAAATACTCCTACTACAATGTTAAAACATTCTACATTGTGACATCATTAAAATTACTCCTACTACAATGTTAAAACATTTTACATTGTGACATCATTAAAATTACTCCTTCATGTTAAAACATTTACATTGTGACATCATACTCACTAAAACAGTTCACATGTGACATCATTAAAACTACTACAATGTTAAAACATTTTACATTGTGACATTATTTCATTGATATCAAAACAACTTCATGTATGTATTTTCTGATGTTTGATCAGAGATCTTTTATCAGAGTATCTCTTGTCACATTGATCACAGCTAAAAGTTCTCTCCTGTGTGTTTTCTCTGGTGTCTTATCAGATTGCTTGATACAGTAAAACTCATCCCACATTGATCACAGCTATAAGGTTTCTCTCCTGTGTGTGTTCTCTGGTGTACTGTCAGAACGCTAGATGTAGTAAAACTCCTCCCACATTGATCACAGCTATAAGGTTTCTCTCCTGTGTGTGTTCTCTGGTGTCAGTCAAATGGCCAGATTGAACAAAACTCCTCCCACATTGATCACAACTATAAGGTTTCTCTCCTGTGTGTGTTCTCTGGTGTACTGTCAGAACGCTAGATGTAGTAAAACTCCTCCCACATTGATCACAGCTATAAGGTTTCTCTCCTGTGTGTGTTCTCTGGTGTACTGTCAGAACGCTAGATGTAGTAAAACTCCTCCCACATTGATCACAGATATAAGGTTTCTCTCCTGTGTGTGTTCTGTGGTGTTCAGTCAGATGGCTAGATTGAACAAAACTCCTCCCACATTGATCACAGCTATAAGGTTTCTCTCCTGTATGTTTTCTCTGGTGTACTGTCAGAATGCTAGATGTAGTAAAAGTCCTCCCACATTGATCACAGCTATAAGGTTTCTCTCCTGTGTGTGTTCTCTGGTGTACTGTCAGAACGCTAGATGTAGTAAAACTCCTCCCACATTGATCACAGCTATAAGGTTTCTCTCCTGTGTGTGTTCTGTGGTGTTCAGTCAAATGGCCAGATTGAACAAAACTCCTCCCACATTGATCACAGCTATAAGGTTTCTCTCCTGTGTGTGTTCTCTGGTGTATTTTAAGTTCTGATGAAGATTTGCAACCTTTCCCACAGTCAGAGCAGCAATGAGATTTCTTCCCTGTGGGTCTCTGCTGGTGTTTCTTGAGGTGTTTTGATGTGGAGAGACTATTCTCTGCCCTGTCAGCATCATGAGGTTGTTGAGGCCCCCAGAGGATCCACGATAGTCACATCTCTCTCCTGTGTGAACAAAAAGTCAGACAGGTGGTTTAAGACCCACAACAGCAAAAATACACTGTAAAAAGGTGATGCCAACAGCGTAGCCATTATGTTGAACAAACAATGACGTCAAATAATTAACATTCATTACAGACATTTGTCGTAAGACAGTCAAGTGAACAACAAGTCATATTTTGCCTGGTTTTCCCATTAGTAGTAACATTGACGATTTTATGCAAGAAATACGATTTTAAAATAGTTGAAATCCGAAGCAGTGTGCCAGACAACTTTTGGTCTCCAATATAGGCACCTTTCTGGAGGTCTATGTTGTTTGGTGAAGTTATGAGTCCTACAGTAGGTCTATGGTATAACTAGCGGTTTCCGCATTAGCATGGAGGAGTTTCTGCAACCAAATTGCATTTTAGCAAACAGAGGGCGATGCAGAGAGCGATGCACCTATTTGGGGATGTCTGATAGTATTTACGCACCACCACTAATGATTTGTGGAGCTTCTCAAAGTAATTTTCTCTTCACCTCAAACAGCAAGTAAACAAAGTCTAACAAATACTTTAAAGAACTATTGATTAGAGTAAAATATTTCCATCTCTCACTCTTGATAACCACTCGACATGAAAGGGAAAAAATGTAATGCTCTGATCGAGTGGAAATGTCATACAATACCTGATTACTTCTTATCCCTTTTACAAATAGCCTACAACTGAGTCTGTCCCAAACTCACTGGTGCGGGAAACAGAGCCCAGAATATTTTATACAATGTTGCTATCACGTTTCAGACAGACCTAGGTGATAGTTGATACACGCCACTCACGACGCCAGGACAGCGGAGTCAATCACCACCTTCCGGAGACACCTGAAACCCCACCTCTTTAAGGAATACCTAGGATAGGATAAGTAATCCTTCTCACCCCCCTTCCCCTTTAAGATTTAGATGCACTATTGTAAAGTGACTGTTCTACTCTGTTTCAGACAGACTGCTAAATGATAAATTTAAATGTATCAACTATGTAGAATGGCCATGTCAGCAGGCATAAGGTGAATGCACCAATTTGTAAGTCGCTCTGGATAAGAGCGTCTGCTAAATGATTTATTTTTATCTGGATTTATTTTTATCTGGATATGTTCTAGATGTTTCTCTTTGTTGGCTTTATGTAGGCTATTTTTACATAGTTGGCAATGGCAGTAAACATTATTTAGATTTATATCATTTTCATTTATATAGAATGTAGATTAGTCACAGACAATGATTTTGAGATACAGTATAATTTGATTTATAATCGTTCCAGTAACATGTGAATATGAAAATCATAACTGGCACCAGATCAGTAGAAATGGTCAGATAAATTTGCACTTCAAATGGAAAACGTTGCCGACTGCTGTTTTAGTCTATTACTGGAAACTTCAGGAGCATAACGTCAGAATTTAAGGCCAGCAGCAGCAGGAGTAGGAATATTTTTTTTTCCTTCTTATGGTTAGGCCATCTTGATCTCTGGTTCCCTCGAGTCATTTGTGTGTCGCAATTATTTAGTAAAAACGGGTGATTAATATGTTGATTATGTAAAAAATATTTACTGCTCTGTGGTGTGTAATGAGGAGCAACCAGACACTTGGACGCATTTATGAAATTGCTTATTCCAGTTACTAATAAGCATGAACCCATTAAGAACATGACTGTAAAAGCTGTTAAATCCCAGTGGAATGATGAGGAATTGAAAAATGGTATGGTTGAGAAGGATGAGGCAAAAGGAATGACAAATAAGTCTGGCTGTACAACCGATTGGCAAACGTCCTGCAAATTGAGAAATCATGTGACTAAACTGAATAAAAAGAAGAAATTACAAAATCAAAGATAAATGACAAAGAATGATAGTAAAACGCTTTTCAGAAACTTACATACAATGTTGGGAAAAAATTAACTGAATCAGATGGCTCATTCATCACAACGCCCACTACTTTTATGATTTTTTCATTGGCAAGATTAGCAAAACTTAGGCATGATATACCAGCAACAAACGCTGACACTACACTTACAAGTATATCTGACCAAATTATGAAAGACAAACATTGTAATTAAGAATTCCGTAAAGTCCGTGTGTAAGAGGTGAAAAAGTTATTGTTGTCCATCAACAATGACAAGCTACCAGGGTCTGACAATCTAGATGGAAACTTACTGAGGATAATAGCGGACTATATTGCCACTCCTATTTTCCGTATCTTTAATTTAAGCCTACTGGAGAGCGTGTGTCCTCAGGCCTGGAGGGAAGCTAGTCATTCAATATGTCCTATGCTCTGCATAGTTAGCTCCAGGTAAAATGTTGCACTTATTCAGCCATTCTGTGACCAAAAACAAGCTATATATGGACAGTACCAAAATAAACTGACTCTGGAAATGACAAAGCACCTCGTAACCTAGCTGGAAATGGGACAAACGGACCCCTTCTGTGGTAACAGACGGACAATTTCTAATCAAATCTAATTCCCAGACTACAAAGGGAAGCACAGCAGATAGCTACCCAGTGACAACCTTACAAGACGAGCTAAATAACTTCTATGCTCGCAGTGAGGTAACGCCGTTTCGGACAACTTTGTGATCACGCTCTCCGCAGCCGATGTGAGTAAGACCTTTAAACAGGTTAACATTCACAAGGCCGCAGGGCCAGACTGATTACCAGGATGTGTGCTCCAAGCATGCGCTGACCAACTGGCAAGGGTCTTCACTGACATTTTCAAGCCCTGTCTGAGTCTCTAATACCAACATGTTTCAAGCAGACCATAATCCCTGTGCCCAAGAACACTAAGGTAACCTGCCTAAATGACTACCGACACATAGCACGCACATCTGTAGCCATGAAGTGCTTTGAAAGGCTGATCATGGCTCACATCAACACCATTAACCCGGAAACCCGGGACCAACTCCAATTTGCATACCGCCCCAACAGATCCACAGATGATGCAATCTCTATTGCACTCCACACTGCACTTTCCCACCCGGACAAAAGGAACACCTATGTGAGAATGCTGTTCATTGACTACAGCTCAGCGTCCAACACTATAGTCCTTCAAAGAGCATCACTAAGCGAAGGACCCTGGAACTAAACACTGAGCACGCCCCCATTCTCATCGAAGGGGTTGTAGTGGAGCAGGTTGAGAGCTTCAAGTTCATTGCTATCCACATCCTTGGTTTCCACATTATAGGCTTAGTTAACTGGTGAACTGTTGAAATCATGGAAACAAAGACGATTCTAATTCTAGATTTGGAATAGAATGTACAGCACCATTAATATATTGTTGTTTGACATGACTACCAATTAATAAACCAGGGAGGAATTACTGACAGAGTAGGAGCATGGTGGAGACATCCAAGAGAGGAAAATCAGGAAGGGAAATGACAGCAAGTAGTGCAGACGAAAGGGTTAACAAGTTGGATAAACAACAGATGTGCTGGAATGAAAACAATATAGATGCTACTTTGAGAACACAAACTCACATCTTTCACAGCACAGAGCGAGGGAGTCTGGGGGATGACAGGAGGAGCAATGGAGGAAGCATTGAGGGATTATCATGGCGTGAGTACAGTTGGTTTGTCTGACTGGATGATGGTGAAGAACAGTAGAGTGAAAAGGGCTAAAGTTGGTAATGAACAGCAGTTTTGGGTCAGAGTTGGAATCATCAGCAAGGATGTTTCTGTGGGTGACCTGTTAACGGTCTCAAAGATGGTGAAGGATGAATTGGGTAAAGTGGAATCGGTTCGAGTGACCAGGAGTGGTATGATGCCGATTGTGTGTCAACAGCGCAAAAGGAGAAAGCTTTGTGTGGTTTAGGTTAAACATTTCAGGTAGGTGGATTAAAATTAATGATAGACTGAAGGTTTTACTGTGGTTTGGTGAAGTAGTTCTCCCATCTTATGTAAAACCTGGGTAAGTGAGATATACAGAAGCCGCTGCAGTGTTACAATTGTAAAAAAGGTTGGACATGTGGCAAGTGTTTGTTGAAGGAATGAATATGTCATAGTCAGATGAAGCATGTTGTAATTGTGATGGGAATCACGTTCCCGAGTTCCCGGAGTGCACTGTACGGATGAAGGATGTTGTAGTAGCTAGGATGATCAGGCCCATCCAGCAGGTATCCTATGTGGAGGCAGTGAAAATAGCTGAAGGAGTAGAGAGGAGAAGGTAGTGGATGTCCCACAGTCTGCAGTGAAGCCATGCAGGAGAAGGATCCCAATACACTAATAGTGAACAAGGTGGACTTTGTTGTGTTTATAGAGCAAGTGATAAATTGCATTAATAAATTATTAGCAACCTTCGTCTAAAACTAGCAGTTTCCGCATTAGCTTGGAGTTTCTACAACATTGGTTTGCATTGTCCTCACTGCCGCAGTGATAAATTGCATTAATACTAAACTAATACAACATCTAAGAAGCTAGACATCATTGTGAAGGCGGCAAATAGATTTCTGGATCCCCAGGACTTCAGATAAAATGGTACAGGGAGAACTGAATGAAGACGTTCCAGCCCTCTCAGGTTCATGAACCTATGTGGGGATCTGAATAGTACCATTTGTGTTTGAAATTCAGGGTAGTGGAGTGAATTTGGTTCATGTTTATTTTAGGTAATTAGTATGATTTGTCAATCCCAATTTTTTTGCATTTTGGTTACTGTAGGTGGCAGTAATACACCTGATGAGTGTAGTCTGACAAACCTCAGCGAAGAAGACATGGTAGGAACCAAAGTGATGGTCAGTGTTTCCAGTTGACCCTAATTAGATGTTACATTACATGTTGTTTTCTTACTTAATGTAGCCTGCTAGCTAACCAACATATTCATACTTTGCTTACTCCTCTCTGATAAGATACCGTTGCACAAACATGCTTATCTAGGCCTACAACAGCACTGGTACCAGGCAGTATTAGCTAGCTACGTTTGCTCTTAATACATTTAGCACGCTAGCTAGCGATTAGCAGCTAACATTATTTAAGCAACACCTTGCTAAGAAAAGACAATCTTTCGCCTTTAATGTAATGGCATGAAAATAATTGCCAGAATATTATACAATGACTTAACAGCTCTAACAATTTGACCCCAACAGGAAATCTACACTGGCAGTTATAGAAAGACCCATTTACTATATAACCATTGATTCTTGAAGAATATAACTTATAAATGCCTCAAATGTTTCAGCCATATTACCCCACCAGAAACCAAAACATAAGCTCGTATAACACCACTGTTTGTAAACTAATACTATATGGCTGAGGAGTAGGGTCGATCCAAGCGTTCTGACCTCGCAATGACAGCAAAGCACCCAAGCTAACTGGCTAACATTGGATGGCTTGCTAGACACAAATCAGAGAAAACCTCACTCTTACCATTTTACTTGCCCTAGCAGAGCTGGTTAGGCTGTTTTCATGTTATCCAGAGCGTTGGTGACTAACTGTGCTGCTGGCAACAAATTAATTTGAGCATTTTTGCAGTTGTTTACTGACACCGGACATATTCAATGGGTGTTGAGCGTTATTAAATTCATCAGTTATTCTGCTCTCTAAGCAAGTCAATAAACATTGGGTAGTTGGTTAGAATATAGTTACTAAACTGGCAAGTTTGATGTATAAGTAGCCAACTAACGTTAGGTAGCTAGCTAACATACCGATACATACTGCTGTAAAGATATGCAATGTGTTTTGTAAGGATAGTAGTTAAGGATATAACCGATACATACTGCTGTAAAGATATGCTATGTGTTTTGTAAGGATAGTGTAGCTAACATAACGATACATAACTGTAAAGATACTATGTGTTTTGTAAGGATAGTTAGCTAACATTGATACATACTGCTGTAAAGATATAATGTGTTTTGTAAGGATAGTGTAGCTAACATGATACATACTGCTGTAAAGATATGCTATGTGTTTTGTAAGGATAGTGTAGCTAACACGATACATACTGCTGTAAAGATATGCTATGTGTTTTGTAAGGATAGTGTAGCTAACATAACGATACATACTGCTGTAAAGATATGCTATGTGTTTTGTAAAATAGTGTGAAGCTATATTGTTTTGATTTACATACTGCTGTAAAGATATGCTATGTGTCATTGTAAGGATAGTGTAGTTAACATACCGATACATACTGCTGTAAAGATATGCTATGTGTTTTGTAAGGATAGTGTAGCTAACATACCGATACATACTGCTGTAAAGATATGCTATGTGTTTTGTAAGGATAGTGTAGCTAACATAACGATACATACTGCTGTAAAGATATGCTATGTGTTTTGTAAGGATAGTGTAGCTAACATAACGATACATACTGCTGTAAAGATATGCTATGTGTTTTGTAAGGATAGTGTAGCTAACATAACGATACATACTGCTGTAAAGATATGCTATGTGTTTTGTAAGGATAGTGTAGCTAACATACCGATACATACTGCTGTAAAGATATTGTGTTTTGTAAGGATAGTGTAGCTAACATAACATACTGCTGTAAAGATATGCTATGTGTTTTGTACGAGATATTTAGCTAACATACCGATACATACTGCTGTAAAGATATGCTGTTTTGTGTTTTGAATATAGAAAGATAGTGTAGCTAACATACCGATACATATGCTGTTTTGTAAGGAAAAGATATGCTATGTGTTTTGTAAGGATAGTGTAGCTAACATACCGATAGTGTAGCTATTTCATACTGCTGTAAAGATATGCTATGTGTTTTGTAAGGATAGTGTAGCTACATACCGATACATACTGCTGTAAAGATATGCTATGTGTTTTGTAAGGATAGTGTTCTATACCTACAACTGCTGTCATATTATGTGTTTTGTAATATAGTTCTACCGATACATACTTGTCCTGCTGCTAAAAGATATACCTGTAAAGATATGCTATGTGTTTTGTAAGGATAGTGTAGCTAACATACCGATACATACTGCTGTAAAGATATGCTGTGTGTTTTGTAAGGATAGTGTAGCTAACATAACGTGTCACGTATGCATATATTCCCCCATTTTCTACAAATCTGAAAACGTTGAAGCCACGCCCATTTCCTGAAGAATTGCATTATTGGGCCCTAAAGTCCTGCGGGTATATGTCATATTTTGGCGAATTTAGTATGACATCCGGGAACTTTTGCATACTACTTACATCATACTTTAATAAGTAAACGATATACTCCATTAACATCAAATAGTACGGTTAGTATGAGTATTCTGACACAGCTCAGTTGTCTGGGCAGCCATTTTGTTTGTTTAAAAACTAGGTTGCCCCTTTAAAAAAGCCACACAACATTCAATCTACCAATCTGCAATTCAACCAATAACAAAAAAAAGTTTTTTTTTAACCTTTATTTTATTAGGCAAGTCAGTTAAGAACAAATTCTTATTTTCAATGATGGCCTTGGAACAGTGGGTTAACTGCCTGTTCAGGGGCAGAACGACAGATATGTACCTTGTCAGCTCAGGGATTTGAACTTGCAACCTTTCGGTTACTAGTCCAACGCTGTAATTACACCACTATTTTGGTAATAAGATGGATGGGGCTGGAGAAATGTAACTACTCTCAAATTCATAGTCAGACCTATGGATGCAAGGACTGACCATCCATGATATCAACATTATGTTTTGAGGCTATACAGTGTTGGTTTACATTGTTTCTAAACATTGGAGTAAAAAAAGCTTATTTGGTGATCTGATGGGGTACAACAGTTGAACTCAGCTCATAAGGCATGCGTTATATTCTTCAAGAATCAATGCCTATAGATTAATTAATTTAAAAATCAAAATATGGATGTAGCAATTGCAAATTTCCCCATTAACACCACACATCAGTTCAACAACAGCAGAGTTTGTGCTTCTGTTAAGACAGTACTTACTAGTGTTAATCAGGGCCGGTTCATCGTTAGAACCATCGGACACCTTAAGATGCGTTTGGGAAACCGGGCCCAGATATCCAGTTTCCTCCTCTTCTTCATTGTTCGATGACACAGTCACCTCCCCCTCTTCTTCATCTTCTTCATCATCTTCTTTCACTGAAACGTCGTCGTCTTCCTCTTCTTTAACTGAGACGTCATTTTCTTCTTCGTTCACAGTAACAGCCTCGACCTCTACTTGTTTTTGTATTGTAACAGTCTCCTCTTCCTCCACCTCTTTCACGAGAGTTTCTTTCTCCATACAGCAGACCGCCTCTTCTTCAGCAGGAACGTGGTTAAGTTTGAGACTGGAGCTATGAGGCATGGACTGAAGTCGCTAAGCGGTATAATTCAAAGCAGTGTCCCTTTATCAGCAGCACGTGATCAATGACGTCTGAAGAATAATTTCGTCGAACACCTGATTGGTTTTGATGAATTTGGGCTCGTTCGACATTGCAGCCGACAGTGCAGGTGGCTGCTGACTCATTTACAAATCACCTTGCATTTTAAATAACTACTCGTTATTATTTATACATCAGTCAGCCAGTCACCGTTTACCCACAATTCAGCATGGACTTGATGCTCTCGATCAAGGCCAGTGGTTTAGTAGCAGACCTGAAGGCTACGCTGCTACGGTGGGGGACGTCATCTTTCAAAATGTGGCTTTTCTAAATTCTGTGTCGCTCAAAGCCTTGAGTAATGAACCTATTTTTTTAAACAATTATCTGGAAAGAGCCAATGCTTCAGGAAGCTTTGTTTCCCCATCACTACTTTTCAGCATGTTTTCTGTGAATTCGACTACTGGAGTTTTGTAACTTTTTCCACCTTGGCTTACTGTTAGTTGGGATCTAATTGGTCTCCGGTAGTTGGTCTCTGCTGACCATAACCGTGCTGGTTGGTTATGTTGTTTAGGCAAATAGCTAGTTGGCTAAATAGCAAACGTTAGCTGGCTGGCTAAGATAACTGCATATAGCTAACAATCTATGATTGGTTAGATGGCATTATGTATTTCCAAAACTGTGGTTTACTTTAATCACCCAAGTCATGAGCGCAAATAATTGGTTTAATTTAAAGTTCTACATTGGAAGTTATTTCTGTTGTAGTTAACATCATAGGTAAGGATTGGTTGATTTCCAGTTTTTAAGTATGGTATTTAAGATGATTGATGAGAAAAGTATCGTCCAACCATCGGGTAACTTGTTTCATGCGCATTAAAGGTGAGGGTGAATTTCAGATGTTCACTGCTTGTATTGATGAAGGAGTGGAATTGATGAAGTTCCTCTGCTGTCCCCTGGAATAGAAAGAACACGTCATCAATGAAGACTTTTTCAGAGCCTGATGAGATGCTAGAATGGATTGTTAGGGCTGACAATCACATTCTTCTCTAACAACCCCACATACAGTTACACATAATTAGATGCTATTTTTTTAAAACTACAATGACCATAATGACCTGAGCGCCTACTTGTCTTGTCTGTGTTTCTTTTACACCTGCTACGTAAAAGAGACTGAAGAATGTGTAACAGTATAGCTTCCGTCCCTCTCCTCGCCCCTACCTGGGCTCGAACCAGGGACTCTGCACACATAAACAACTGCCTCCCACGAAACATCGTTACCATCGCTATTAGCGCACACCCCGCTAACTAGCCAGCCATTTCACATCGGTTACAAATGCACAATGGTCAATGCTATCTGGGATTCTTGGGACATCCCTACCCTAAACCCTAACCTTAATCTCTAACTTAACCATTTTAAATGTAAACTTCAATGGACTAGGGACGTCCCAAGGATGTATCGCTACCTGAAATTACACAATCTAAGTGATTGATACAGAAGACCACAATCTAAGTGATTGATATTCAGCAGTCATAAAGCCTTATTTATTTTAATGAACTACTAAAATTGTGATTTTGTCAGACAGCAGCTCTACACTTTATTGAGTGACTGATCCATTCATCCTTCCAACCCTCCTCAGCCTTCCTCTCCTCTGAAGACCCAGTGAGGGTGGAGCTCAGTCAGAGAGCTGTTGAGGGACTGGTTAGGAAGAACACTTCTACAGCCAGAGAGGTGAGAGGTCACACATGGTTTAGATGGTAAATATTTATGTCCCCTTAGTGGTTCATCACATCAGCAAAAGGGAATATGTTCCATCATCCATGTTTATTTACATTAGTGCAAATTGACCACTGATATTGGTGTAATTTCCCACCCCTTTTGGCTGTATGAAAGTTCATTTAAAATCAAAATCAAATCAAATTGATTTATATAGCCCTTCATACATCAGCTGATATCTCAAAGTGCTGTACAGAAACCCAGCCTAAAACCCCAAACAGCAAGCAATGCAGGTGTAGAAGCACGGTGGCTAGGAAAAACTCCCTAGAAAGGCCAAAACCTAGGAAGAAACCTGGTGGCCAGTCCTCTTCTGGCTGTGCCGGGTGGAGATTATGACAGAACATGGCCAAGATGTTCAAATGTTCATAAATGACCAGCATGGTCGAATAATAATAAGGCAGAACAGTTGAAACTGGAGCAGCAGCACGGCCAGGTGGACTGGGGACAGCAAGGAGTCATCATGTCAGGTAGTCCTGAGGCATGGTCCTAGGGCTCAGGTCCTCCGAGAGAGAGAAAGAAAGAGAGAATTAGAGAGAGCATATGTGGGGTGGCCAGTCCTCTTCTGGCATGGTCCTAGGGCTCAGGTCCTCCTGAGAGAGAGGAGGTCTCAGGCACACACATTTGTTCTTTGCTATTATGGTCATTTGTGTAGAATGTACTTTTCCCCACTCATTCACCCCATCTCTTTACGTTGCTTATTTATATTCAGTGGCCTGACTGCATCCAGACTGTCAAAGGCCCATCCTGGTAGATCTGAACCTAATGCAGTTTGGAGTGATCAGATGACATAAGTCACATTTAGGTGCCAGGTGTAACTGAGGCCATAGACGCTCCATATCGATTACTTTTAATGTTTTATATAATATGACTAAATGTATTTCTGTGTTACAGGGACAGTCAAGAAATGGAACAGCAAGGCCACAGAGCATGACATAAGCAGAGCTGTGGGAGACCACCTCAAGCCCCTGGTAGAGCAGGGGGTGGTGTTTACCACTCCACCACACCTTCAGCAGGCTGGAAAATTAACCCTGATATTTTAAAAGCAGGGCAACAACGTCAATATAATTGTACCCAAAAATTGTCAGTTGGTTGCATAAATAATTATGATTACTAAATGTTACATGAAATGTAAATATTAAATATTCGGTTACAGTCTTATTTTCAACATATTTTCAATGACATTTTGCTAGGTGTGATATCCCCAATGTCAAAACACAGTTTTAATGTCTCCAAATCAATAACCAATATGCAGAAACAGTTTGGGATAAATTGAAAACCTAAACATAACATGTGCTGTATACACAAACATCTGCCACAATAATCATTACTTGTAATTTTTAAAACAAGCTCCTTATAAACTGCACAAGCATCAAAAACGCTGTTGTTTTGACAAGAAGCAATAAATCACTGATATCGATTAGAGGGGAAATTAGGTTGTACGTGCTGTTGAAACTAACACAACTTAAAAAAACACATGGTAAAAGATATCTCCCATTTCCTCACTGGTTAGAGGACAACCTGCAGAAGACAGTCAGCTACATTTGGAGTGATGCATTTAAATTTAGGAGTCACTAAACAAAGGAACACAACACTTATTTGTTATAACTCATCGATATCATGCTAAAATCATTTGTGCAAGAGGAGAGAGATGGGGTTGCACGTCCTGTTAAAGCTAACAGCTCAAAAACCACACTGAATCTGGGAGTAATGTGTACATCCCTGGTTAGAGGACAACTTGCAGAAAACAGCTTGATACATTTTGAAGTGTTGCATTTTGATTCAAGTGGATCACGAACGTGGTAAGTGTAACAAAACCATTTTTTTGTTAATCACTTTTTGTTAAATAATACTCTTCCATTTCAGAGCCTGGATTTTCCCCCTGAGGCTAATATCCATATCATGTTGAAATCAATAGAACAGGGGACAAATGTTTAGGGTTCTACATTGTGACGTCATTAAAATACTCCTACTACAATGTTAAAACATTCTACATTGTGACATGTTTTCATTGGTATCATGAAATAACTCATTCATGTATGTATTTTCTGATGTTTGATCAGAGATCTTTTATTAAAGTATCTCTTGGCACACTGATCACAGCTATAAGATTTCTCTCCTGTGTGTGCCCGCTGGTGTGATACCAGATGGCCAGATTGACCAAAACTCTTCCCACATTATTCACAGACAAAGGATTTCTCTCTTGTGTGTATTCTCTGGTGTTGAGTCAGAGTTCTTGATGCAGCAAAACTGTTCCCACATTGACTACAGCTATAAGGATTTCTCTCCTGTGTGTATTCTCTGGTGCACTGTCAGCGCTCCAGATTGGGCAAAACTCTTCCCACATTGATCACAGCTATGTGGTTTCTCTCCTGTGTGTGTTCTCTGGTGTGTTATCAGGTGTGCTGATGGATTGAGTAAAACTCTTCCCACATTGAGTACAGCTATAAGGTTTCTCTCCTGTGTGTGTTCTCTGGTGTAAAGTCAGAGATCCAGATGTAGTAAAACTCTTCCCACATTGATCACAGCTATAAGATTTCTCCCCTGTGTGTGTTCGCTGATGAATTGTAATGCCTGATGAGGTGAATCTCTTCCCACAGTCAGAGCAGCAGAGAGTTCTCTTCCCTGTGGATCTCTGCAGGTGTTTCTTGGGGTGTTCTAATGTGGAGAGACTCTTCTCTGCCTTGTCAGCATCATGAGGTTGTTGAGGCTCCCCAGAGGATCCACGGTAGTCCCGTCTCTCTCCTGTGTGAATAACAAAGTCAGACAGATGATTAAAGGCCCACAACAGCGGTAATCCACTGTAAAAGGTGATGCCAACAGCGTAGCCATGATGTTTTACAACAATTGTTGTCTGTAATGAATGTAATGATTATTTGACAGTTGTCTTAAAATGAGCAAGAATAGTCATATTTTGTCTTGTTTTCACATTAGTAGTAACATCTAAGATTGTAGACTAGAAATAAGTAAATCATGTTGTTGAAACTCTAAGCAGTGTGCCAGACGACATTTGGTCTCCAATATAGGCCCCTTTCTGTGTTTGCTAAAATTGTATGTAGTATATCTGCCTAGAGCAAAAATGGTGAGCAAAGATTTTAGTTTTTCACAATGTATTCTGAATGGGGGAAACTCAGGGGAGTAACCTCCATTTCCAGGTTGCTAATGAGTGCATTTCACACTACTTTGGATTAGAGGTCGACCGATTATGATTTTTCAATGCCGATACAGATTATTGGAGGACCAAAAAAGCCGATACTGATTTTTAAAATATATTTTTTAATGTATTTGTAATAATGACAATTACAACAACACTGAATGAACACTTATTTTAACTTAATACAATACATCAATAAAATCATTAAAGTTATCTTATAAAAACAATCAATCATAATCACTAGTTAACCACACATGGTTGATGATATTACTAAGATATTATCTAGCTATGTCCTGCAATTGCATTTATCTGACTGAGCATACAAGCATACGAGTATCTAAGTATCTGACTGAGCGGTGGTAGGCAGAAGCAGGTGCCAAGCATTGCGCTGTCTGTGCGTCAAGCATTGCGCTGCCAATTTGTAAGTCGCTCTGGATAAGAGCTGCTAAATGACAATGTCAAATTAATTAAATGTAAATGTTTATGACTTCAAGCCAATCAACTCCCGAGATGAGGCTGGTGTAACCGAAGTGAAATGGCTAGCTAGTTAGCGTGCGCTAATAGCGTTTCAAACGTCACCCACTCTGAGCCTTGGAGTAGTTGTTCCCCTTGCTCTGCATGGGTAACGCTGCCTCGAGGGTGGCTGTTGTCGTTTTGTTCCTGGTTCGAGCCCAGGGAGGAGCGAGGAGAGGGATGGAAGCTATACTGTTACACCGGCAATACTAAAGTGCCTATAAGAACATCCAATAGTCAAAGGTTAATGAAATATGAATGGTATAGAGGGAAATAGTCCTATAATTCCTATAATAACTACAACCTAAAACTTCTTACCTGGAAATATTGAAGACTCATGTTAAAAGGAACCACCAGCTTTCATATGTTCTGAGCAAGGAACTGAAACGTTAACTTTTTTTACATGGCACATATTACTTTCTTCTCCAACACTTTGTTTTTGCATTATTTAAACCAAATTGAACATGTTTCATTATTTATTTGAGGCTAAATGTATTTTATTGATGTATTATATTAAGTTAAAATAAGTGTTCATTCAGTATTGTTGTAATTGTCTTTATTACAAATACATTTTTTTTTTAATTGTTTGGGGTTCTGATGGGGAAAACAGTTGAATCAGCTCATGAGGCATGTGTTATATTCTTCAAGAATCAATGGCTATAAATTAAAATACGATACGAAAGCGTCTAAAGAGCTTTATTGGTTATTTTGTCTTGCAAGCTACCGAGGAATATCAACTGTTGCTGCCTGAAAGAAGCGTTCCGTCCACTACATTATACGTCACCAGCAGCATAACCATAAATTCCCAGACCGCCATCTGCTGACTGGAGTGGGTAACGCAGTTGAGTAAAATGTTTATTTTATTTTCAGACAACAAGTTAAAGTGTAGGACGCCTGAGTTTTAACTCACCAGTGTAACAACACAGTGTGGTTAAAAATTAGTAACTTAGTTGTATTGAAGATCACAAACAGATATGTTTTTGAATTCATTTATTCATTTATTTCGGGATTCTGGGTAATCCACAGCAGATTTATGGAGAATTGCTGTGGGTGAACTTGAATTGGTGAAATGTCTTTATTCATTTATATTTACTCAACTACGTAATTTCTGTCAGCAGATGGACTCAAGATGCCCCCGATTTAAAGACAGACACCAATGTCAAGTTCACCCAGGCCATATGACACTCAGGCTATACTCTATATTTGAAAGAGTACATTAACTCAGACGTACGGTACTATGGTCAGAAGGATACAGGAAGAAGAATGTAAGCAAGATAACTGATGACTAATGCACGTTGAAAAAGCATGCAAACATACATTATTTTTAGGACAAAAAGGTTCTACCTCTGATTCATTATAACCTAACCAAAAGCAGATATAGTTTTTCAGCATAAAGTACTCTGCAGCCACTTAGTGTGGTGTGGACACCAGGTGAGGCCACACACAGATTCCAGTTGAACACTGTCACTTTAACTACCTTATTTTCTCAATAACGGTCTCTCTCCTTCACTTCATCCCTCTCTCCCCTTCTCCCTAAATCCTCTGGGTTATATCAGCTGTTTAGGTGAACCCCTCCTGCATCTGAACTGGCTACATAGAGGACACAGCATGATCAGAGGTGAGAGGAGTTGGTCAGGACAACAGGAAGTATTATTAAAGAGATGTTTTACATTGAAATAACAGATCCCAGTAGAGATGCAGTAGTCCCAGAGTTAAGACCCAGGTCAGTTTATAAATACAGGAAGTATTATTAAAGAGATGCTTTACATTGAAATACAGATAGAGATGCAGTAGTCCCAGAGTTAAATCCCAGGTCAGTTTATATTATACAGGAACTATTATTAAAGAGATGCTTTACATTGAAATACAGATAGAGACAGTAGTCCCAGAGTTAATGATCCCAGGTCAGTTTATATTATACAGGAAGTATTATTAAAGAGATGTTTTACATTGAAATACAGATAGATGCAGTAGTCCCAGAGTTAATGATCCCAGGTCAGTTTATATTATACAGGAAGTATTATTAAAAGATGCTTTACATTGAAATACAGATAGAGATGCAGTAGTCCCAGAGTTAATGATCCCAGGTCAGTTTATATTATACAGGAAGTATTATTAAAGAGATTTTTACATTGAAATACAGATAGAGATGCAGTAGTCCCAGAGTTAATGATCCCAGGTCAGTTTATATTATACAGGAAGTATTATTAAAGAGATGCTTTACATTGAAATACAGATAGAGATGCAGTAGTCCCAGAGTTAATGATCCCAGGTCAGTTTATATTATACAGGAAGTATTATTAAAGAGATGCTTTACATTGAAATACAGATAGAGATGCAGTAGTCCCAGAGTTAATGATCCCAGGTCAGTTTATATTATACAGGAAGTATTATTAAAGAGATGCTTTACATTGAAATACAGATAGAGATGCAGTAGTCCCAGAGTTAATGATCCCAGGTCAGTTTTGCATTTCACCTCCTGATTGATGATTAACAATGTTAGATTAAAAAATAAATACACAAGGCTTAAACATGCTCACTCTCTCCATCTGTCTCTGGTCTGCAGGTATGTTTTGATGTGAGAGGATGCCAAACCCCAGTCCCATCATCGCCACCTCACCTGCTTTTAAGATAACAGTGTCTCTAGTCGGCCCAATGGTTATGTAATTGTGATGAACTGAGAGAACAGTTATGTAGCACTGTGATTCATTAATCATGTGCTGCCTTCCCTGCTCCTATGTGTTTACCTCTTTCCCTTTTTCCCTTTCTGTCTTTAACACCTCTCTCTCCTCCTCCTCTTTCCCTTTCTGTCTTTAACACCTTTCCCTTTCTCTTTAACCTCCTCTTTCTTCCTCTGTTTTTATAATACACAACAGATGTGCATTGACGGACAGATTGAACTTGTATTTATAACACTTGGATAATGAGCTTTTCAATAAAGCGTTTCACATTCTCTACTGGTTGAAATGAAGTGTAATGTGATGAAATACTCCACCTATCCTGTGTTTATCAGATCAATGCAGATGAAGGGCATTAGATGTTGAGATGAACCGGTGTTAGAGTATTTACATGATGCATAGGAAGTGTAGTGTAGTGTTTAAAAAATATATATTTCTGTATATATGAATTAACTAGTTAAATCCTGTTTCTAGTCTATTAGTTACAATGTGTAACCATTGATGTCCCAGGACCAAGATTGGTAAACACTGTTGAAGTGTATAATTGTAATACATACATGCAGACACGGCGTCATTCAAAGACAGGAATTTGATCACCTCAAAGACATTCATACCTAAACTGCACATTAATTTGCCAAGGTAGAGTACATGATCAGTGAATATATTAAATGTACAGGCTACAATGTGGGGATCTCATGCATGGTAATAACTACATGTATATTTGACTTGAATCCTTGGCAAAACATGATATTATATTCTACTCAATCCATAGGCTTCATTAATGTCATTCAGGCTGTTTTGAAGTTGATACAACTGGCTATGATAGTTGAGGTTCATAGCTAGGTTCTGAACTAATATGTATTCCAAACATTTGGGTCCATACACAGATCGAATAGATAGCTAGCTACACATCCATGGGCATACAGGGATTTTAATCATCCACTGCACAGTCATCCACTGCACAATAACATACGTTATTTCATCTATCTGCATGGCAAATACAAATTTGTACATTCAATTTGCAGTAAATTCTTCAGCCAGCTAGATTCTATACATCCACTTTTTCACAAAACGACCGCCTGGTTTGTGGGTTGTTTAAGGTGTCCCTAAAACAACCAGAATGACAATTTCATACTCATGTCACAACACCTATAAAACTAGCCCAGCTAGCTGGCTAAATCACGATTTACGTAAATGAACTATGATTTAAAACAAGCATAATCGTTTGTCTCTCCATTAACTAACATTCCTGTCAACTGTACATTATGACGTTATAATCCCTTACATTTGCTTCCATCCTCGTATTTCTGTCCGCCATCTTTGATGAAGAAAGTCCAACAGTCACTTGTGCAGCAGCAGCCTCCCCGGTCCTAGTCCAGAACGATGCGATGGAACGGTTGACGAAAAAAATTAATCACAGAAAAAATATATTGACTGATATTGATTTATTTAGGGGGGGGGTAATTAATATTTTAGGACTGGACGTTTTAAAAATTATTATTATTATTATTTTAGTAGATTTATGTCCGCCATCTTGGATCCAGTTTCGTTCTGTGTTGGGGTCCCTCTCTCCTCATGTTTCTCTCCGCCATCTTTGCTGATGAAAGTCTAACAGTCAAAAGCCTCCCCCGGTAAAGTTCCAACCCGATAGGAAGTTTAAGATGTGATGGAACGGTTCACGAAAAAAATAAATCACAGAAAAATATATTGACTGATATTGATTTCTTTAGGGGGGTAATTAATATTTTAGGACTAGCGTCTTCTCTGATTCCTACCCTTTAACTTTTTGTCTGAAAATTAAATAACATTTGACTCAACTGCGTTACCCCCTCCAGTCAGCAGATGGCGGTCTGGGAATTTAAGGCGATGCTGCTGGTGTGACGTATAATGTAGTGGACGGAACTCTTCTTTCATCAGCAGCAACAGCTCGTCAGACACCTCGGTAGCTTGATAGACAAATTAGCCGAACCAATATAGCTCTTTAGACGCTTTCGTGTATATTACTGTGTTTTAAAACCACTTCTGTGGTCTAGTTAGTTATCGGATTTAATTTCATATTTACGGTGTAGTTATTATTATTCAGCTAGCGGGGTGGATAAGTTAGCATTAGCCTAGCTAACATCTCCGACCATGCTGTCACCAAGCTACTCTCCTTCTAATAAAGATAAGGATATCACAGTAAAACAAGAAGTAGAGAGTGGGGCCGTTACTGTGAAAGAAGAGGAGGACGTGTTCAGAGTGAAAGAAGAGGAAGATATCACAGTAAAACAAGAAGTAGAGAGTGGGGCCGTTACGTTCAGAGTGAAGAGGAGGAGGAAGATTCACAGTGAAAGGAGAGGAGCAGTTTATGGCGCGAAAGAGGAGGGGGAGGAGATGACTGTTACATCGAAAAAGGAGGAAGAGGAGGAACCTGGATATCTGGTTCCGGTTTCCCAGACGCATCTTAAGGCATCCAATGGTTCAAACGAAGAATTTAGCCATAACATGGTTTTGAGAAACCGTTCCTGATTAACACTAGTAAGTACTGTCTTAACAACAGAGGCACAAACTCTGCAGTTGAACTGATGTTTGGTGTTAAGGCGGAAATCTGCAATCGCTACACCCATATTGTGACTTTTAAATTATTTATTTACAGCCATTGATTCTTGAAGAATATAACACATGCCTCATGAGCTGAGTTCAACTGTTGTACCCCATCAGAACCCCAAATAATATTTTTTTACTATAATGTTTAGAAACAATGTAAATCAACACTATAGCAGTTAAGAACAAATTCTTATTTTCATTAACGGACTAGGAACAGTGGGTTAATTGCCTGTTCAGGGGCAGAACGACAGATTTGTACCATGTCAGCTCGGGGATGTGAACTTGCAACCGGTTACTAGTCCAACGCTCTAACCACTAGGCTACCCTGCTGCCTCAACATGGTTAAAACTATAATGTTGATATCATGGATGGTCAGTCCTTGCATCCATAGGTCTGTCTGTAGTTACATTTCTCCAACCCCATAATCTTTTATTACCAAAATAGTGGTGGAATGACAGATTTGTTATTGTTTGAACTGCAGATTGCTGGGTTGTGTGGGGTTTTTAAACAGCAACAAAATGGCTGCCCAGAGACTTGGTTAACAGCTGAGGGATGGGGGAAGGAGAAGTGTAACCACTCTCAAATTCATAGAGAACGATATTGTAGAAACCTTAACCCAACATCTAGCGACCTCGTCAAGAAGTTCAGACATCTTGGCATAACAGTTAAAAGGTGTTGACTTGACAGTCGCTGGACCCAGGTTTGAGTTCAGCTCAGGGCCTCCCCCTGAATTCACTACACTATGAATACAAGGACTGGCCATCCATGAGGTCATAGTGATAATTTAACCAGTTTTCTAGGCTATATAGTATATTCTAGAATTCATCCATGATGTCATAATGATAGTTTAACCAGGTTTCTAGGATATATAGTATATTCTCTCATTTTGTCTGTCACAGTTGAAGTGTACCTATGATGAAAATTACAGGCCTCTCATCTTTTTAAGTGGGAGAACTTGCGCAATTGGTGGCTGACTAAATACTTTTTTGCCCCACAGTATGTCATGCAACAACAACCAAAGTGCTTCTTCGTTCATTTCAGGTATATTTGTTGTTAGGTGAAGTTGTGGGCCAATATGGCAAACAGTGTACAAACCCTCATTGTCAGGTTGATGGAAAAGCCAAAAAGCATTTTACTGGTTGAAGTGTTTTTTGATTTGCGATGATGACACAAACATTATATTAAGCAGGACATTCAATCGATCCTTACAATTAACACCCAAAGTAGTGTGAAATGCTCTCATAAGCAACCTGGAAATGGAGGTTACTTCCCTGAGTTTTCCCCCATTCACATTCAGAATACATTGTGAAAAACAAATCTTTGCTCACCATTTTTGCTCCTGGCAGATATACTACATCCATAACTAGTGGTTTCCTCATTACCAGATATACTACATCCATAACTAGTGGTTTCCTCATTACCAGATATACTACATCCATAACTAGTGGTTTCCTCATTACCAGATATACTACATCCATAACTAGTGGTTTCTCATTCATTACCAGATATACTACATCCATAACTAGTGGTTTCCTCATTACCAGATATACTACATCCATAACTAGTGGTTTCCTCATTACCAGATATACTACATCCATAACTAGTGGTTTCCTCATTACCAGATATACTACATCCATAACTAGTGGTTTCCTCATTACCAGATATACTACATCCATAACTAGTGGTTTCCTCATTACCAGATATACTACATCCATAACTAGTGGTTTCCTCATTAACAGTGTCACGGTGCTGACTTTTGCCAAATACCTGCAGCAAATGCCTCTACCCCGTCTTCTGGCTGGGCAGAGTACTTTAGGATTTTAGTTACTGCTGTGTAACAAGGGCCTAGGCGTGCGGCCCTACCAACCCTTCTATTTCTTCGTAATGGCCCTTCGCGTGAGTTGGGTTTGTTCTTGGTTCATTACTCCCTTATTTTCCGGTCTAGTATGAGGTCTTGGATATATATACTCCTATTTAAATATTCTGAGTGTTATGGATTCCTCCTATAATTCCTTACCTTCAAGTCTCTTTTACCTCTGTATATATTACATTTACATTACATTTAAGTCATTTAGCAGACGCTCTTATCCAGAGCGACTTACAAATTGGTGCATTCACCTTATGACATCCAGTGGAACAGTCACTTTACAATAGTGCATCTAAATCTTAAAACTTGAGAGGGATTACTTATCCTATCCTAGGTATTCCTTAAAGAGGTGGGGTTTCAGGTGTCTCCGGAAGGTGGTGATTGACTCCGCTGTCCTGGCGTCGTGAGGGAGTTTGTTCCACCATTGGGGGGCCAGAGCATAACAGTTTTGACTGGGCTGAGTGTTATGGAACTGTACTTCCTTCAGTGGTAGGGAGGCGAGCAGGCCAGAGGTGGATGAACGCAGTGCCCTTGTTTGGGTGTAGGGCCTGATAGAGCCTGGAGGTACTGAGGTGCCGTTCCCCTCACATCCTTTAGTGCAATAGGAAAGCACCATGGTCTTGTCAGCGGATGCGAGCTTCAACTGGAAGCCAGTGGAGAGATTTTATTAAAGGACGGTTTTTTGTGACACATTATTACAATTCAATGGTTCTAACTTGGGAAGGCTCAATCAATCCCAGATTTAAGCTATTCTGGATGAGTTGTAAAACTTTAATACAGGCAAGTCACTTTAACAGGTTATTAGGTATATATCAATACCTAATAACTTCTTCTATTGGGTATTATGCTCGTCAGCTAGTAGTCACTTGGAAACTAGTATTGGTATATATTTTGACTCTCCTAAAAATATATTATTGTCCACACAATGAAATATTCTTTAGTGCAATCACTTGAACCTATAACCAGGGTCACTTTCTGTTCAGTGAGAGTGTCAAAGCCGTTTGCTCTCCAGATCGTTAATCTGGCCTAGTTGTCAAAGTTTCAAGCTTTTATTAAAGTCACTCTGTTTTTTGTCTTATACACATTATTACAATTCAATGGTTCTACAGTTTCCTAATACATCAATAATGCTCAATCAATCCTTAATGCTTTAAGCTATGCCAGATAATATTGCAAAACTTTAAATGCGTTAACACTTCTAACAATATTGACTAAATAGCAAAAATAGTTCAATTACCTTAAATGCTCAGCCCCTTGGTCACTTTCCTGTAATTGGTATTCTCACAGCACTAACGCTAGATTCCGAATTCCAATATCTTAATACACTTCCAACTCTGTGTATGGACTCAATATATTGTAACCGGTACTTGGCTGTGTCCTTGTATTGCTAATCACATCTGTACCTGATGTCTCACTGTGTGACTGCCGCTTTGTCTGTGATCAAGAGGTGTCAAGACCCCTGTGTTTCAAATATGGTTCTAGTCTGACAAAAAGCGTATAGTGCAATAGTAAATGTACCTATGATGATTCTCCATATGAAGTCTGTCTCATATGTCAGTGAGGATCATGCCTCTCTTATGATCTCTGTTCTCTTTATATACCTTTTTACAGAGGGTCAAAGTTCTCTTTATATACCTTTTTACAGGGGAAGCTTCTAAGTTTCTGGAGCTGTGGCTAAACCACACTTTCACACTGACACTGCCCTGCTGCTTGCTTACACTCTGTGCTTACTTTTTCAGGGGGACTGTAGCTTGCTTACACTGAGTGCTTACTCGGGGACTGTAGATTGCTTACACTGAGTGCTTACTCGGGGACTGTAGATTGCTTACACTGAGTGCTTACTCTGGGACTGTAGATTGCTTATTATGTCATCTTAGACCTGTGTCTAAATGGAAGCTTCTTATTCTAAATCTAGGTCATGCACTACTAACTCCCATTCTGCTGCTTCCGTGTTACTGTTGGCTGATTCTACTTAATGATACCAGCTGGTTGTTTCTACCACTTGAGGCGGCGTAGGTGGCATGTCAAGCGTCAGCTGGGAGAAGTCTATGATAGGTATCTCCTCTGCTTCCCCCTGTTGTCCAGTTTCTGCAGGTGTGGTCCATGGTTCCATGAGGTCCTGTGAATGCCCTGTGTTGCTGTCCCCATTGCTTGATGGAGTGGGCAGATTCTTTTCATCTCTTGTCACACCAGATATACGACATCCATAACTAGTGGTTTCCTCATTAGCATGGAGGAGTTTATGCAATCAAATTGCCCTCGTGCCGCAATTTTAGAAAACACAAAGGGGCCTGTATTGTAGACCAAAAGTCTTCTACCACACTGCTTAGAGTTTCAACAACATGAATAACTTATTTCTAGTCTACAATCTTAGATGTTACTACTAATGTGAAAACAAGACAAAATATGACTTCTTGCTCATTTTAAGACAATTTTAACATTCATTACAGACATCAATTGTTGTACAACATCATGGCTATGCTGTTGGCATCAACTTTACACTGGATTATCGCTGTTGTGGGCCTTTAATCATCTGTCTGACTTTGTTGTTCACACAGGAGAGAGACGTGACTATCGTGGATCCTCTGGGGAGCCTCAACAACCTCATGATGCTGAGGAGACAGAGAAGAGTCTCTCCAGATCAGAACACCTCAATAAACACCCAGAGACCCACAGGGAAGAGAACACACACTGCTGCTGCTCTGACTGTGGGAAGAGATTCACATCATCAGGCATTAAAATTCATCAGAGAACACACACAGGAGAGAAACCTTATAGCTGTGATCAATGTGGGAAGAGTTTTACTTCATCTGGCAATCTGACTCAGTACACCAGAGAACACACACAGGAGAGAAACCTTATAGCTGTGATCAATGTGGGGGAAGAGAATTTTTCATCTGGGAGGAGAGTCAATCTGATCTGACTACACCAGAGAACACACACAGGAGAGAAACCTTATAGCTGTGATCAATGTGGGAGGAGTTTTAGTCAATCTTGCAATCTGACTCTACACCAGAGAACACACACAGGAGAGAAACCTTATAGCTGTGATCAATGTGGGAGGAGTTTTAGTCAATCTGGCAATCTGACTCTACACCAGAGAACACACACAGGAGAGAAACCTTATAGCTGTGATCAATGTGGGAAGAGATTTACTCAATCTGGCAGCCTGACTCTACACCAGAGAACACACACAGGAGAGAAACCTTATAGCTGTGATCAATGTGGGAAGAGATTTACTTCATCTGGAGATCTGACAGTGCACAAGAGAATACACACAGGAGAGAAACCTTATAGCTGTGATCAATGTGGGAAGAGATTTAGTCAATCTGGCAATCTGACTCTACACCAGAGAACACACACAGGAGAGAAACCTTATAGCTGTGATCAATGTGGGAAGAGTTTTAGTCAATCTGGCAATCTGACTCTACACCAGAGAACACACACAGGAGAGAAACCTTATAGCTGTGATCAATGTGGGAGGAGTTTTAGTCAATCTGGCAATCTGACTCTACACCAGAGAACACACACAGGAGAGAAACCTTATAGCTGTGATCAATGTGGGAAGAGATTTCAATCTGAGCACCTGACTCTACACCAGAGAACACACACAGGAGAGAAACCTTATAGCTGTGATCAATGTGGGAAGAGATTTGCTCAATCTGAGCACCTGACTCTACACCAGAGAACACACACAGGAGAGAAACCTTATAGCTGTGATCAATGTGGGAAGAGATTTAGTCGATCTGGAGATCTGACAGTGCACCAGAGAACACACACAGGAGAGAAACCTTATAGCTGTGGTCAATGTGGGAAGAGATTTGCTCAATCTGAGCACCTGACTCAACACCAGAGAACACACACAGGAGAGAAACCTTATAGCTGTGATCAATGTGGGAGAGTTTTGCTCAATCTGGCACCTGACTCTACACCAGAGAACACACACAGGAGAGAAACCTTATAGCTGTGATCAATGTGGGAAGAGGTCAATCTGGCAATCTGACTCTACACCAGAGAACACACACAGGAGAGAAATCTTATAGCTGTGATCAATGTGGGAAGAGATTTGCTTCATCTGCAGCCTGACAGTACACCAGAGAACACACACAGGAGAGAAACCTTATAGCTGTGATCAATGTGGGAAGATTTTAGTCAATCACACAGCCTGACTCAACACCAGAGAACACACACAGGAGAGAAACCTTATAGCTGTGATCAATGTGGGAAGAGATTTACTACATCTGGCCAGCTGACTCTACACCAGAGAACACACACAGGAGAGAAACCTTATAGCTGTGATCAATGTGGGAAGAGATTTACTAAATCTGGCCATCTGACTCAACACCAGAGAAACACACAGGATTGAAATCTCATAGCTGTGACCAGAGATAATCTGATAAAAGATCTCTGATCAAATATTAGAAAATACATACATGAAGTAGTTGTTTCATGATTTCAATGAATTAATGTCACAATGTAGAATTTTTTAACATTGTAGTAGGAGTATTGTAATGATTTCACAATGTAGAAGCCTAAACGTGTGCCCACTTATGAATTGATATCAACATGTTATGGATATTAGCCTAATGGGGAAAAATCCAGGCTCTGAAATGGAAGAGTACTATTTATGTGATTTAACAAAAATTGACAAACAAAAAAAAGAGTTTGGATCAAATCAAATGTATTTATAAAGCCCTTCTTATATCAGCTGATATCTCAAAGTGCTGTACAGAAACCCAGCCTAAAACCCCAAACAGCAAGCAATGCAGGTGTAGAAGCACGGTGGCTAGGAAAAACTCCCTAGAAAGGCCAAAACCTAGGAAGAAACCTAGAGAAGAACCAGGCTATGAGGGGTGGCCAGCACTTTTCTGGCTGTGCCGGGTGGAGATTATAACAGAACATGGCCAAGATGTTCATAAATGACCAGCATGGTCAAATAATAATAATCACAGTAGTTGTCGAGGGTGCAACAGATCAACACCTCAGGAGTAAATGTCAGTTGGCTTTTCATAGCCGATCATTAAGAGTATCTCTTCCGTTCCTGCTGTCTCTAGAGAGTTGAAAACAGCAGGTTTGGGACAGGTAGCACATCCGGTGAACAGGTCAGGGTTCCATAGCCGCAGGCAGAACAGTTGAAACTGGAGCTGCAACACGGCCAGGTGGACTGGGGACAGCAAGGAGTCATCGTGCCAGGTAGTCCTGAGGCCTGGTCCTAGGGCTCAGGTCCTCCGAGAGTGAGAAAGAAAGAATTAGAGAGAGCATACTTAAATTCACACAGGACACCGGATAAGACAGGAGAAGTACTCCAGATATATCAAACTGACCCTAGCCCCCTGACACATAAACTACTGCAGCATAAATACTGGAGGCTGAGACAGGAGGGGTCAGGAGACACTGTGGCCCCATCCGATGATACCCCGGACAGGGCCAAACAGGAAGGATATAACCCCACCCACTTTGCCAAAGCACAGCCCCCACACCGCTAGAGGGATATCTTCAACCACCAACTTACCATCCTGAGACAAGGCCGAGTAAAGCCCACAAAGATCTCCGCCACGGCACAACCCAAGGGGGAGCGCCAACCCAGACAGGAAGATCACGTCAGTGACACAACCCACTCAAGTGATGCACCCCTCCTAGGGACGGCATGAGAGAGCACCAGTTTGCCAGTGACTCAGCCCCTGTAATAGGGTTAGAGGCAGAGAATCCCAGTGGAGAGAGGGGAACCGGCCAGGCAGAGACAGCAAGGACGGTTCGTTGCTCCAGAGCCTTTCCGTTTACCTTCACACTCCTGGGCCAGACTACACTCAATCATATGACCTACTGAAGAGATGAGTCTTCAGTAAAGACTTAAAGGTTGAGACCGAGTCTGCGTCTCTCACATGGATAGGCAGACCATTCCATTCAAATGGAGATCTACAGGAGAAAGCCCTGCCTCCAGCTGTTTGCTTAGAAATTCTAGGGACAATTAGGAGTTGTGTTACACTTACCACGTTGGTGACCCACTTGAATCAAAATGCAACACTTCAAAATGTGGCGTGCTGTTTTCTACAAATTGTCCTCTAACCAGGGATGTACTCCCAGGGATGTACTCCCAGATTCCGTGTGGTTTTTGAGCTGTTAGTTTTAACAGGACGTGCAACCTCATCTCTCTCCTCTCTCACAATTTTTTTTAGAATGATATCGATGAGTGATGACAAATAAGTGTTGCATTCCCTTGTTTAGCGACCCCTAAATTTAATGCATCACTCCTAAATGTAGCTGACTCTTCTGCAGGTTGTCCTTTAACCAGGGAGGTAAAATATATCTCCCATTTCCATGTGTTTTTTTGTTGTGTCAGTTTCAACAGCACGTACAACCTAATTTCCCCCCTAATCGATATCAGTGATTTATTGATATTTGTCAAAACAACAGTGTTTCTGGTGTTTGTGCAGTTTATAAGGAGCTTGTTTAAAAAATACAAGTAATATGATTATTGTGGCAGATGTTTGTGTAAATAGCACATGTTATGTTTAGGTTTTCAATTTATCCCCAAACTGTTCCTGCATATTGGTTATTGATTTGGACACGTTAAAACTGTGTTTTGACATTGGGCTATCCCACCAAGCAAAATTATATTGAAAAGACGTTGAAAATATGACTATGCAATCAAATATTTCATATTTACATTTCATGTAACATTTGGTAGTGATATTTATTCATGCAACCAACATGACAATTTTTTGGTACAATTATATTGACATTGTTGCCCTGTTTTTAGAATATCAGGGTTAATTCTCACATGTGCCAAACCAAATGTTCTAGAGCATGATATTGGGGACTGGGCCCAGAATGCCTATCTAGTGAACCCTGAAAAGAGAGAGAAGCTCCGCAGTGAGGTGGAAAGTTATTACGGATATCGCAGGAGTTTCCTCTTGAAATCAGTCCGTGGTAAGGAAAACTTGGTTGCTGATTATCTCTGGGGTGGGCAGTCAAAAAGATTTGTGTTTTGCGTTGAGCCAGTGTGTTTATTTGGAGTTTTATCTCTTATTCTTTTCCGTATTGAAACTGCACTGTTGGTTAGGGGCTCATAAGGAAGCATTTCACTGTTGTATTCGGTGCATGTGACTAATACAATTTGATCTGAGTTTTG